>NC_133652.1:207376217-207674359 GCF_009905375.1 Apium graveolens | reverse complement strand
GAACAAAGACAATATATCAGAATTTATTTATTTTATTCCAAAAATAGATTTCTCTTGAATTTTAGCAATAAAATTCATAGAAATATTTTTTAGAGGAAATACATATTCTGAGATATTTTAATTGACAAGAAGGGAAAATAACAATAGATAAGATAATATATATTACATAGAAATAAGCCAGAATATAAAATGAAAATAAATTTGCAAATGAATTTTTCATTTATGAAAAATTCATTTGTAAATCATTCAAGAACGATCCCAGATATTCTAAATTAATCACTAAAACTATTCAACTGCCCAATTTACCAACTAATCCGGTAAATGTGGATTCGTAGTGGTTTAGTGAAATATCTGCTATTTGGTTCTTCTGTGGAACAAAAATAGTTCAACAGTACCATTCATGACGTGCTCTCTAATAAATGATACCTGATGTCAATTGCTTTGTCCTCGAGTGCTGCACAGGGTTGTTGGTAATGGCTATTGCACTTGTGTTGTCACATAAAAAGGAATCTTGTTCAATACAGAGCCATAGTCTCGTTGGTTCCTATCCACAAGCTCTGAGCACAGCAGCTTCCAGCAGCACCCATAATTCAGCCTCGGCCGTTGAGTTGAACTGTTTGCTGTTTCTTGCTTGTACCATGAGACTAGCCTGCTTCCTAGGAATTGACAACTTCCTGAGGTGCTTTTCCTATCAACAACACTTCCTGCATACCTGAATCTGTATATCCAACAAGGTTAAAACCAGATTCTTTAGGGTACCAAATACCTAGATTTGGTGTTCCCTTAAGATATCTTAAGATTCGTTTAACGGCAACGATGAAATATCTCTAGTCCGCTTGAACCTTGCACATAAGTATGTAGCATCCATAATATCTGGTCTACTTGCAGTAAGATAGAGTAACGAGCCAATCATACCTCTGTAGCTTGTGACATCTACCTTACTGGAGTTTTCACATGGTCCAAGCTTGACAGCTGTAGTTGATGAAGTCCTGCTGATGCAGAATCTCTAGATTGTACTTTTTGAGGAGTTCTTTGAGATACTTGGATTGACAAATAAATGTTCCATCTAACCGTTGATTTACTTGTAATCCAAGAAAGAACTTCACTCTCCCATCAGCTCATTTCACAACTTGTTGTGCATTAAACTTAGCAATCGCTTACAGAGATTATCATTAGTAGACCCAAATATTTATCGTGCCACATAGACTTGGACTATATAGTATCATCTTATGTTTTTTTAGAAAAGAGAGTTTTGTCTATGACACCTCTAATAAAGCTATTTTTAATAAAAATTCAGAGAGAGTGTCATAACACCATTTTCTTGGAGACTGTTTTAGCCCAAGATAGCTTTAAAAGAAAAAACAAATCCAAGATCTTGATCTTCAAAACCAGGAGGTTGCTCTACATATACTCTTCATTCCAGCTTCCATTCAGAAAGGCGCTCTTGACATCTATTTGATAAAACTTTAAAGTTTGAAAATGCTGTCGAATGCCAGAATATCCTGATGGCCTCAAGTCTAGCCACTGAGCATAGGTTTTCATCATCTAATACCTTCAGCTTGAGAATACCCTTTAGCTACCAGCTATGCCTTGTTTCTTGTAACCACACCATCTTCTCAGCTAGTTTATTTCCTGAATACCACCTAGTACCAACAGCTTTCTTGTGTACAGGCCTAGGTACCAGTTTCCAGACTTGTTGACTTTCAAAACTGATTGAGTTCATCTTGCATATCAATCACCCAATCTGGATCAGACAGGGCTTCTTCAATTTTCTTAGGTTCCATCTCAGAGAAATCCTGAGAAGACACTCATTTTGAGTAGCACGTCTAGTTCTGACTCCAACATCTGGATCACCAATAATCAATCAAAAGGGTGAGCTTTATTCCATACTGTCTGTCTTGGAAAGATGTGATCTTGATGATTCGCCTTGAAATTCATTGTGATGTTGTGTCCTACTAGATGATCCTTCAGCATCTCCCCTGAGTTGTTGCCATGTTGACTTGATTATCTCCGTTCAGTAGCAGTGGGTATCTCCATTGTTGCCAAGTTTCCATCACTATTACTTGAGTATCATCAGGATAACAGGTTCTTCACCAGCAACAACCTCAGGTTCTTTGACCATGTTCTGATTCTGAATCTGACGTATCATCAAACTTCAGTTTCTCAGAAGGATCTTCAGTTGGATACTAGGGAGTTTTTGTCATCAATGTAACATTGACACTTTCAGTTACTTTGTGTTGATCAATGTATACACTCTATATGATCTTCTTCCATATCCAACAAAAATACCCATATGCCTTTTGCCTCGAACTTACCACGACGATCATCTCCATCCTTGAGCACGAAGCATCTGGCACCAAATACATGAAAGTATTTGATAGAAGGTTCTGTTCATTCAAAATCTCATAAGGAGTTTTCATGAAGTCTTTGTTATTAGATTCGATTCTGAGTAGAACATGCAGTATTGACAGCTTCAGCCCAAAAGACATTGGAAGACCTGATTCATTTAACATCGTTCTTGCAGCTTCAATCATGTACGATTCTTCCTTTCTACCACTCTAACCACTTTTTGCTGAGGGGTTCTAGGAGCTGAAAATTGTCTGGTAATCCCTTTGTCTGTACAGATCCATTGAGAAGTGTATTCTTGAATTCTGTCCCATTATCTGACCTTATGCTCTAACATGGACGGTAGAATCTAACTCAATCATCTGATATGATCAATCACAACTTGTGTGTTTCATCCTTAGAGTGAAGAAATAAACCCACTATACTTGAATAGTCTCAACATCACAAGACAGTAACACTTCTTTGACATAGAAGGATATTAACTACTGGACCAAATAAATCCATGGTGCAATAATTGCAGAACACCAGTTTGGAAGATGTTGTCAGTGCCTTTGTGACTTGCTTCTTTGACTTTCCTTTCTGGCAAGCCTCACATAGTCCTTCTGGCGAGAATTCCAGCTGAGGCAGACCTCTTACCAATCTCTTTTGACAAAGAATTCATTGTTTTGAAATTGAGATGGGAAAGTCTCTTGTGCCATAGGCCAACCTCTCATCTGACGATGCCTTTGCATAGAAACAATTGACTTCAATGCTTCCAGAGTTCATGTCAGCTACGAACAGATTTCCTTTCCGGATCCATTAAGGATGGGTTTTTCACTTTTCTTGTGCAGAATCTGACACTTCAGCTTGTCGAATAAAACATTGTAGCCGTTGTCACAGAACTGACTAATGCTAAGATTGTGTTCAAGTCCTTGCACAACATATACATTTTCAATGATAACATTTCCAGCTTGCAACAGCCATATCCCTCCGTTAAACCTTTGCTGTATCTCCAAAGGTAACCACTGGGCCAGATTTCTCACCACATTTGATAGCAGGGCTCTATCTCCGGTCATATGTCTTGACGATCCGCTGTCAAGAATCCACACCTACCGGTTGTACCTGTTTAATGCCCTCTTTTCTTGACGATGAGGTGCTTGCATCACTACCGCCATGAGAGCAAGATCCCAACTTCTTCATCTTCACTGTCAGTTATCATCCCAGCTTCTTCCCTTTGCCAGGTACGCCCTTTCATTTACTCTTCTGATTAGAATCATAAGAGTTCTTCCTAGCTTGTTTTGGCTTCCTGCTTCTGTGGCAAAGTGTCCCAACTCATTACAGTTGAAGCATCGAATGGGTCTTCGATCAACCTCCCTGTTTTAATACCCACCACTGCTGGTGTTAGAGGATGAAGATCCACCTTTCTGGAATCTGTTGTAGTTGGGACTTGTACTTGAACTTGGGATTCCCTTTTGAATCTGACATTTGAGAATCTCTTGACAATCAGGGCCATTGACTCATCCTCCAATTGTCTCTCGTTCTTCAAGGAATAATAATCATTTCCTGATTGATTTGTAGTAGGAGAATCAAATTCTGCTACTATCAACATTATCTTCAACCTTGGAAGACTGTACCATTCTTTCTGTTGAGATTGATGTTGATATTGTGGTTGTTGTTGTTGTTCATCAGCTACTAGAGCAGTAGACGTCTGACCACTCTTCCTTTTCCGAAACTTCCTTCTGCTGAATCTGCTCCAACTCATAGTCTTTAACACACCATAGAGCCTTTCCAAAGAAATCTCACTCCGAGCTCTTGCTTCTCTTATGGCAGTGATTCTATTTCGAGATGATTGGCATGTTAAAGAACTTTTTGTTGACCTCCCTGATGGAATAGTATTTACCATTAAATTCAGGTTGTTGATCAATGCATTGTACCTCTCAAACACTTCATGATTCTTCTCCTGGATTTGATTTGAAATATTCATATTCAGAGGTTAGGATTTCTAGTTTGTTCTCCCTAACTTTCCTCTGTCCTTCATTAAATCTCAATAGTTTTCCCAGATATGTTTGGAATCTTTACACAATTCATCACATTCTTATTCATCAGGGGATTAAGGGAATCTACTAAGTTAATGAAGGCTAGCATCCAGGGAAGCTTCTTCTATTTCAGCAGGAGAGAAGTCCTCAGGATCCTTCACATAAGTTCTCGCTTTGGTGATCACCACATCATTTCTATACCTTCTGGTTCCATAACCATAGGAAATTTTGGACACCTTCTTCACACTTGCAAATTTTTGGGGTTAGCAACCTGTAAAACAGTTAGCATCTCTTCTTCCACATAACATATTTTCTTTATCGAAAAGTGAATTTAAAACGGTTTCCAAATTTTTGTGTAGTCATTATAATTTTTTGAGTGAATAAAAAATTCAAGAAGTGAAAGAAAACACAAAAGTCTAGATCTTGATTTGTACGTTAATCAGAAGCTCTGATACCAATTGTTAGGTCCCCCAATTGTTTGTAGAAGGGGGGGTTGAATGCAAATATACCGTTTCGTCGATAAAATGCGGAATAAAATTGGTGAAACAAAATTCAGTTAATAAAACTTTTATTAAACTGAAAGGTGTTACAACTACGGTATCGGTTACAAGTGGATTCATCTCAATCATTATTACAAATCTAGAATAATTCGACATGAACTTTTTCTATTTTGTAATTAAAAGATCAAATGCTAAAGCGATTTGAGATTAAGTTCTAGGGATTTTAATCCGCTAGATTGATACCAAGACAAGAAGTGATTTCTAGTTGATTTGGGATTTAACTTTACAATCTAGAATTGAAAACTTGAATTAGCAGATAGATGAAATTTTTGGCTGCTTGTTCTCTTTTTTGTTCTTGGCTTCGTTATTGCTCTCTGTATGTGTTATGGTAAATGAATTGGTCTCTGCTGTTTTTAATCACCACAGCCGAGATGTTGAACTGTGTACAATCCTTTAGAGCTAGTAAGCAATTAAAATGAACTGCAAGACTTCGTATGACTATTGATTGTCACTGATTGTCATAGTAGGTACAGATGAAATTGTCTTACTGAATTAATAAGTGATTTTAATCTACAATAATTCTATCAAGACAATCAACTGAATTAGCATGACTTTCGGTATGACTATCATTGTCCTACCGATTGTCATACTAGTACAATCGTTGTCTTTTTAGAATTAAAATAGATTTTAATCAATTAAATTCTGTAAATCCTTATATTCATTCTAACTTAATTAATCAATTTAATTCATTAATCAATAAATTAATCTTTGCAGATATAATTATTTCTTAATTAAATTATATGACTTAATTAATTAATAGAGAATTAATACTACGCTGAGCATCATCCATTCTTCGACAATCTTCTGAAAGTCACTGAGACTTATGAATCAATTCCGCCACTTCATGCTGACACTCGATGTACTGCCTGGGTTCTGAGTGACTACTTCCGTGACGTTTCTTCATGTCTTGACTTTGATATTCTGATTGAATCCTTGTAATAAATTGATACCTTGACGAGATCTCTGTCACTTATTAATCCACGATCTTGATTTACATCACTGAGGCATGATCAAATTCTTGAACTTCTTCCAGTGATCTTCAAGTCTGCAGATGAACAATGTTTCTTTGATCTTTGACAGATGTTACTTTGGAGATCTCTCCTGATGATTGATCCACTATTTACTTATACATTCTTATTTGAGTTGAGTTAAATACTCGAGATAAACGAGTGGCTATGACATATGCCTTTCAATAATGAATGAATTGAGCATATTGACAATATCAGTGTCAGTGTGTGGTGCAGTTACATTATCATCAGAAATCTTGAAACATGCTTTTATTACATCACTATTGATACAGAAATCATTACCTTTGATGGTCAGAGTGATGGTTTTGTCAGTAGAGTTGTAGATTGTTGTTGTCCACATCTCCTCAATAACTTCACAATAAATTGTGGGTGATTCCAGCATGGAAAAACTTAACTTGCAGTTCTTCACGAAGTCCATCATCTTATGATAGTCTTCTGATTGCTGAATACCCTTATTGACCAAAGCAGTGAAGTTGTTCTTCTCATATATGAACCCAGTCTGTGACATGATCTTTACTACGGGTGCCATTGTTAGAGAAGAAAATCTTGAAGAGAAAGAGGATTTTTGCTTGACAGAGAATGAAATAACACAGTTGAATTTGAGAATGATAAAAGAAAATGATTAGAATGAAATAAGCTTTTACACTTTACTCAAAATCAACGGATAAAAATAATAAAGAGAAGTAAATTACCCAATAGAAATTGCCTAAAATAGCCGTTTTAAAATACACTGTAAAAATTCCACCCATTATCCGTCGTGTAATGCTTACAAACTGTAAGTATACTCGATGGATAATGTTCAGGGAATTAACGGTTAAGATTTAGACACTTCGACGGATGAGGATAAACTGTTATCCGTCGAGCTTTAAAATATTCCAGAAAAGTAATTGATTTTTATTTACAATTTGTATATCGACGGATGACTCAACCCGATGGATAATGGTCATCCGTCGAGATGCAAATTTTGACTTAGCCAAAATTTCATCCAAGACTAAAAATTAACTAAATTTCTGGCTACTTTTCAACTTGCAAAATAATTCAGATAAATTCAAGAGTAATTAAGCATACCTAACTCACTTACCAACCTAGAAAAGGTGGACTCATCCAGTGGCTTGGTAAAAATATCTACAAGTTGCTTCTCACTTGGAACAAAATGTAACTCTACAGTACCATTCATTACATGTTCCCTTATGAAATGGTACTTGATGTCTATATGATTTGTCCTTGAATGTTGCACTGGATTTTCAGTGATGGCAATTGCACTTGTGTTGTCACAGAAAATGGGAATCCTTTCAACTTGTAAACCATAGTCTAGCAATTGATTTTTCATCCATAAAATCTGTGCACAACAACTGCCAGCAGCAATATATTCAGCTTCAGCTGTAGAAGTAGAAACTGAATTTTGCTTTTTACTGAACCAGGACACAAGCTTGTCTCCTAAAAATTGACAGGTTCATGTTGTGCTTTTTCTATCAATTCTGCAACCTGCATAATCTGCATCTGAATAACCAGTTAGATCAAAACCAGAATCTCTAGGATACCAAATGCCAAGTTTTGGTGTTCCTTTGAGATATCTGAAAATTCTCTTAATAGCTATCAAGTGAGACTCTCTAGGATCAGCCTGAAATCTAGCACACAAACATGTAGCAAACATTATATCTGGCCTACTAGCTGTTAAGTACAGAAGTGAGCCAACCATGCCTCTATAACTTGAAATATCCACAGACTTTTCAGTAGTGTTTAGTTCAAGCTTAGTTGCAGTGGCCATGGGAGTTTTTGCAGATGTGTAATCCATTAGGTCAAACTTCTTTAAAAGATCAAAAATATATTTAGTTTGACTAATGAATATTCCATCACTAATTTGCTTAACTTGTAAACCAAGAAAGTAAGTTAGTTCTCCCATCATACTCATTTCATACTTGCTTTGCATCAGTTTGGCAAACTTTTTACAAAGTTTCTCATCTGTAGAGCCTAAAATAATATCATCTACATAAATTTGAACAAGTATGCTAGAGCCATTGACATTTCTGAAAAATAAAGTTTTATCTATAGTACCTCTTGTGAAGTGATTTTCCAAAAGGAACTTTGATAAAGTGTCATACCAGGCTCTAGGTGCTTGCTTCAGTCCATAAAGTGCTTTCAGTAGATAATAGACATACTCTGGGAAATTTGGATCTTCAAAGCCAGGAGGTTGACTTACATACACTTCTTCCTCCAAATCTCCATTCAGAAAGGCACTTTTGACATCCATTTGATAGACCTTGAAATTAGCATGGGCTGTATAGGCTAAGAAGATTCTGATGGCTTCAAGTCTTGCAACAGGAGCAAATGTTTCATCAAAATCTATTCCTTCTTGCTGACATTAGCCTTTAGCAACCAATCTTGCTTTGTTCCTTACTACCATGCCATTTTCATCCATCTTGTTTCTGAATACCCATTTGGTATCCATTGGATTCTTTCCTGTAGGCTTGGGTACCAGCTTCCATACTTTATTCCTTTTAAATTGGTTTAGCTCCTCCTGCATATCTAAAATCCAATCAGGATCTAACAAGGTTTCTTCTACCTTCTTTGGTTCTTCCTTAGACAGGAAGCTGCTGTATAGACATTCTTCTTGAGTTGCTCTCCTGGTTTGAACTCTGGAAGAAACATCACCAATAATCAGTTCAAAGGGGTGATCTTTTGTCCATTTTCTTGGTTGAGGTAGATTAGCTCTAGATGAAGAGACCTCAATGTTGTCTTGATGTGTGATTGAGTTTTGATTGCTAGAAACTCCCCCTGAGTTTGTGGATCTTTGATTTGAGATAGGGGTACTTTCTAAGGGTGATCTGCTTTGACTTCCTGCTCCTTTTGATAACCCGACGGATGGTGAATTTTGAGTACCGATGGATGAGGCAGGTTGTCTTCTGACGGATAATACAGATTGCCTTCCGATGGATGAAGCATTATGTAACTCGACGGATGTTGAGTTTTGTGCTTCATTTGTGGTAGATTTGTCTGCATTATCCTTAGACACTGTTTCTTGATCACTCTCATCATCACTTTCATCACTGACCATCTCAACATTGTCGAATTTGAGGCTTTCATGGTAATCTCCATCTTTTAGTCCTTCAATCTTTTTATCATCAAACACAACATGTATAGATTCAACAACAATGTTGGTTCTTAGATTGTAGACTCTATATGCTTTACCAAAAGCATATCCAACAAAAATTCCTTCATCTGCTTTAGCATCAAACTTCCCATTTTGATCAGTTTGATTTCTCAGAATATAGCATTTACAGCCAAAGACATGAAGAAAGTTTAGAGTTGGCTTCTTGTTCTTGAACAATTGATAAGGTGTCATGCATCTTGCTTGATTAATCAGAGAGATGTTCTGAGTGTAGCATGCAGTGTTTACAGCTTCAGCCCAGAAATAAGTTGGTAATTTTGATTCTTCAAGCATTGTCCTTGCAGCTTCAATAAGAGATCTATTCTTTCTTTCCACTACTCCATTCTGTTATGGAGTCCTTGTTGCTGAAAACTCATGCAAGATCCCATTTTCCTCACAAAATACTCTAATGACATAGTTCTTGAACTCAGTTCCATTGTCACTCCTGATTCTTCTAACTTTGAAATCAGGATTATTGTTAACTTGCCTTATGTGATTGATGATGATTTCACTAGCCTCATCTTTGGACTTTAGGAAATAGGCCCAAGAGAACTTTGAGAAATCATCTACAATTACTAGGAAAAATCTTTTCTTTGAGATTGACAATACATTGACTGGTCCAAACAAATCCATGTGAAGCAGTTGCAGAGGCTCTTCAATTGCTGAATCAAGTTTCTTCCTGAATGATGCTTTAATCTGCTTCCCCTTTTGGCAGGCATCACACAGTCCATCCTTTGTAAACTCCACCAGAGGAATTCCTCTAACTAGCTCTTTCTTTACCAGCTCATTCATGGTCTTGAAGTTCAAATGGGATAGCTTCTTGTGCCATAGCCAGCTTTCATCTTGACTTGCTTTACTAAGAAGACAAGTTACAGATACTGCTTTAGTTGAGTTGAAGTCAGCTAGATTCACATTTTCCTCTTCTCACATCAGTGAGAACCACTTTGTTGTTTTGATTATTAATCACAACACAGGTTTCTTTGTTGAAGGTTACTGAGTTGCCTTTGTCACAAAGCTGGCTGATACTCAACAGATTGTGTTTGAGACCATCCACTAAGGCAACCTCTTCAATGATGACATTGTCCTTTGAAATCAAGCTATATCCCACAGTATAACCTTTGCTGTCATTTCCAAAAGTGATATTTGGGCCAGCTCTCTCTTCAAACTCTGTGAGCAGGGTAGAATCACCAGTCATGTGTCTTGAATAACCACTATCCAAGTACCATAGATTCCTTCTGTTTCCCTGCACACATCAAAATCAAATCAAGTTAATTTTGGTACCCAAGTTTCCTTGGGTCCTGCTTTGTTAGCTTTCTTCTTCTGTTTCTTAGGTCTTAACTCATTTGACTTAGGAATTTCAGATTCTTCCTTAGTCATTTGGGTTGGGCCTTTGAAACCACTAGATGCAGCAGAATTATCATGCATGTTATGGCTAACAGGAAATGGCATGCTTGGTGCAAACATGTTATTCCAGTAAGGCATGCTAAATGGCATTTGAGGCATATTGTATGCAGCATAATATGGATTAGGTGCAAATGGCATATTAGCAAACTGTGCATTCATGTTCTGTGTAGGCATAGCATTAACAGGCATGGGAGGCATGGCATTCATGTTAGAGAATTGAGGCTGAACAGACATGGGAGTAGGCATGGCAGATTTGCAATTAACAGACAAATGATTTATACTACCACACTTGACACAGATTTTTCTAGGAGCATATTTGTCAGGTGTGTAGTTATTGTGTTTGTTAATCCCTACTTTACCATTCCTATTGTTTTTCTTTTTAGTCTATGTTTTTACCTCTATCTTCTCAAGTCTGTCACTTAACTGTTTGACAGTCATGTGACCAACATTAGCCTTCTTCCCTTTCTTGGCTTGACTTGACTCTCCTGAAACAAAGTTCTTGGAAACAAACCCATTCTTATCATTTAGCTTGGTTAATTTGGCTTTGCTAATGGGTTTGCTTACAGCCGACGGATGAGGATTTTTATCATTCGACGGATAACACTTTTTGTTATCCGACGGATAGTCCTCATCATCCGTCGAGTCTACATCTGTCAGCAACCCATCTACCAAAATAGGTTCTAGTTTCTCCTTATTCTTTTTCTAGGCTTCATCACAAAAAGACTCAATTCCTTGAACCTTGGTGATTTGAGCATGAACATCTCTGGATGTTTTCCATGCTTTAATCACCTCTTGTTCATGATCGAGCTGCTTCTTTAAAATTTCTTCCTTTTTCAAGGACTCAGTTAATTCCTCCTTGGCAATTCTACACTCAATTTTTAGTTTCTCAAACTCAACAAACTGAGACTCAAGCACATTATTCCTCTCACTCAAAAACAAGTTGTTTTATTTGATTTTAGCATTTTCTTTAGTGAGGGACTTAAGTGTAACACGCAAATGATACAATTCTGTAGACATGTCATTTATTACATCATTACACTCAGCTTTAGATAAATGTGCAAGGTTTGTAGTGATTACCTGATTGCTTGAGGAAATTGTCTCTGTTTCATCAGACTTGGCCATAAGGGCTAGATTGACATAGCTGACATCTTCATCTTCATCCAAGCCATCAGCTGCCCAGTCATTCTCTTGTGTAATAAAAGCCCTTTCCTTTTGTTTGAGTAGATCAAAGTATTTTTGCTTGTAATCTACAGACTCAAATCTTTTCTTACTGGAATCTGACTTTTTACACTCATTTGCAAAATGCCCTGCCAAGCCACATTTGAAACACTTGAATTTTGATTTATCCACCATGTTTCTATTTGGCTTGGCAGCTCCAAAGTTCTTCTTGAACTTGAGCTTGGCAAATCTTCTTGAAAGGAATGCTAGGTGCTCATCAATGTCTTCCATGTCATCTTGGCTCAATGAATCTTCATTTTCTGCAGCTAGCCCTTTACCCTTGCTTTCACAGGCCTTTGAAGTTGATTCCACAGCTTCCATCTTCACTTCCTTCTCCTTTTCCAGATCAGCAACTAGTGCAATGGATCCTCCTTTCTTCTTTCCTCTCTCCATTCTTTCATCCTGCTCTATTTCAAGCTCATAGGTCTTCAGAATGCCATACAGTCTCTCCAAAGTAAACTCCTTATAATCTTGTGAGTTTCTCAATGAGGCTGTCATTGGTTTCCATTCCTTTGGAAGAGATCTGAGAAATTTCATATTGGAGTCTTTAGTCTGATAGACTCTTCCATGCAATTTAAGAGCATTTAGTAGCTTTTGGAATCTACTAAAAATGTCAGTGAGTGACTCATTTTCTTTATTGTGAAAATGCTCATATTGCTGAATCAGGAGCTGCATTTTATTTTCTCTTACTTGCTCAGTACCATCACAGATTATCTGTATTGTGTCCCAAACTTTCTTGGCAGTCTTGCAGTTGATAATGTTATCAAACATGTCTGCATCAACACCATTGAACAGAATGTTCATGGCCTTTTTATCTTTCCTGGCTTGTTCAATATCGGGATCTGACCATTCATGCCTTGGCTTTGGAACAGATGGTTCATTTCCTGTTGCAGCTCTCATTGGAACATGAGGGCCTCTTTCTATGCAGTCCACATAGGCCTCATCTCGAGAAAGCATATGAAGATGCATCTTTACCTTCCAATGATGGTAATTATCTTTATCAAGAAAAGGAATCTTGACTCCAACATCTTTCTTGTTCATCTTGCTGAATTGTTTTGATCTTTAAACTCTTTGTAGATTAAGAACTTGCTCTGATACCAATTGTTAGTCCCTTAACAATATAGCAAGAATTACAAAAGGGGGTTGAATGGAATTCTTGAACCTTTTTCTTGAAATAAAAATGTTCAACTCGATTATGGATATATTTGTTTTGATTAGCACAATGCGGAATGTAAACTTGAATGAATCAAAATATAAGTAATTAAAAACAAGAGTCTTTAAAAACTTTCTGGTGGATTTAAACAATTCCACCAGAGATATATATAATATATCGAGAGGACTCTGTGTGCAGAAATGCTCACAGCTGCTTACAAAATAGAACTGCTGAGAATACAGGAAATGCTAAAGATTGTGCTTACAAAGATTTCTCTGTTTTTATGTTTCTCAGCTATCTCAGTTATTTTTTTATTTGCTACTCTCTTGGTTTATATATTACCAAGATTACAAAGTCAAAAGAACTGAACAAATATAAAATCTAACAGTCTTGATCTTTGCTGCTTTTCGTCCTCTATTACCCAGTTAATGGGCTTCCACAGTGTGTTTGTATCCAACTCAACGGCTGTGTGTCAGCTTTCACTGTTCAATTGATGTTTGAATCTTGATATGATCATCTGTCGACTTTCAGATCATCCGTCGATGATTTAATTGATCATCCGTCGACTGCTATGTTAAACATCCGTTGATAGTCATTTGATCATCCGTCGAAGCTTTGTTAATCATCCGTTGGTAGCTATTTTGGCACTTGACTTCATTTTACTTATACAGAATTACAAGACATTGCTTATGTACAGTTAATCAACCTATTCTGCATATCTAGTTAAAGTCAACATGACTTATATGCTACTACAGATTCTATACAAAGGTGCATACATCACTGTGCTACAAACTTATTATTACATAAGCTACTCACTCGATGGATAATAAGTTAATCATCCGTCGGGACTATAATGAGTTATCCGTCGGGACTATAATTCTTATCTGTCGAGAGCTACATAATTTCACTAAGTAAAATCTACTTAGATATTTTGTTTAAGTGATCATCAAGTACACAACATATTCACAACAAAAAGTTTCAAACAAATTCATGGTATAGACTATGATGAGACTTTTTCATCGGTTACTATGGTCAAGTCCATCAGGATTTTGTTAGCAATAGTTGCTTACTTTGACTATGAGATTTGGCAAATGGATGTTAAAACTGCTTTCTTATATGGGAGCCTTGAAGATGATGTATATATGATACAACCTGAGGGTTTTGTCGATCCAATATTTGCTAAGATATTTTGTAAGTTGCTTCTATCTATTTATAGATTAAAGCAAGCCTCAAGGAGAATGAATATTCATTTTGATGAAATGGTCAAAGAGTTTGGCTTTATTCAAAATGAAGATGAACCATATATTTGCAAGAAGGTTAATGGGAGCCATGCGACATTCTTAGTATTATATGTAGATGACATATACAAAATAAGGAATGTCATACCTTCTCTACAGGCTGTTAAGAATTGGTTGAGAAATAGTTTCTCGGTGAAAGACTTAGGCGATGCTACCTATATATTAGGGATCAAGATCTATAAAGATAGATTAAAAAGATTAATCGACCTAGTCGGAGTACATACACATTGATAAAGTATTACATTATTTTATGATGCAAGAGATAAAGAAAGGATATGTTTCGATATCTCATGGGATAGTGATCTCAAAAGATAATTGCCCCCTAAATCATTAGATGATAAGGGCCGTTTGAGAAAGTTCCAGATACGTCAGCAATTGGATCTATAATGTGTACAATGATATGTATTTATCCTGATATTTCGTATGCTTTGAGCATGACAGTCAGATATCAATCTAATCTAGGTGAGGGTCACTTGATAGTTTTTAAGAATATTCTTAAGTACTTAAAGAGGACTAAAGATATATTTTTGGTGTATGGAGAAGATAGGGAACTGGTTGTAAAGGGTTACAGTGATACTAGTTTCTGAACCTAATTTTTGGACAGACAAGGATGATTACGAGTTTATATATGTTTTGTGTTTTGTCTAAATATAATTGATGTTAACTTGAATAGTTTACAACAAGAACATTGATGATTCTATGGAAGCCAAATTTATTGATACTTTTGAAACAACCAATGAGACTGTTTAGGCATGTCCTTAGGCGATATCATCTTATTAATGAGATTAATGATCAAGGAGATATAAATGTAAAGTGCATAGTAATGATAGTGTTGTAGACCCACTTACTAAGGCTTTGTCGCAGCAGAAGCACGATGGTCATACTAGTTCCATGAGTATTAGATACATGGGTGATCAGCTCTAGTGCAAGTGGGAAATTGTTAGTGTTTGTGCCCTAGAGACAACACTATGATGTTTTAGTTTAAGACATTAGGATTATTAATGTTTATGTTCTATCAATTATTTTCTTTGTAATTTATTAATTCTTAATATACCGCGATATAAATATTAGATTAATAAATTTCCTTGGAATATGATATGCAATTCTATATCTCTAAGTACGTGACTTAGAAATGAGATTATGAGAATAGTATCAATATTCCTAAAGGTCCCTAGTCGAATATTATTATTAAGGGACAATAATAATGCATTAAGACGGATGTGTTTCTTGACTGATAATCACATCTCATTGATCATAGGTATCATGATACTAAAGTAAAAAACACAGGTAGATGTATATGTACATGGTGCTGGACAGACCTAATATGAGATTTTACATGTTTGTTGTGTCATAAGTAATTCTCACAGTGATAATGATGTAATGTTCCTTAGTCCTGAAGTCATTATATTTTTATACGATAATTAATATACTTTGATTTCATTAAAATTTATCCTTGACCGGGTAATGATAAAAGTGGACATTGGGTATATTATGAATCGTATGAGAAATATGAATGTTCTAGATGGGATTTAACCCTCCTATTTTAGGAGTGATATTATTGGCCTCTTGTGTGAGCTAAACTATGATATGCGTGGCCACGCTCAAATGTTGATTTGATATGATAATCTACTCATTGATCAAGGAAACTTGGATTAAACTATGATGAGGATGACATATTACATGCCTCTAGTTTAATCTATAATATTTGGTTAAAGGGATTATATTACATTGTACATTATTCATGAAAGGTTTAATCGATCACCGATTCAATTATTATTACTTGGGTATTAATGATGTATTACTAGATGCCGCTCATTGTTTACGATTTTAAATTAGATTTAAAATTTGTTGCCAATATAATAATAACCTATAGGGTCACACACAAAGAATGCTTGAAAGATTATTTAATTTAAATTGGATTTAAATTATATTAAAGTAATTCAAATTATTTATAATATTAATTAAGTATGACTTAATTAATTAGATAAATATTGATATTCGGATTTACTAATATTAATTATGAAATTCATTTGTTAAATAATTAAGTGTGACTTAATTATTACACAAATAGGAATTTCGAATTAATAATAACTCCTAATTAGTTAAGAGTTATAATTCTTATTATACTCTCTATATAATATCTATTATGTGGCTGATTTTGCCTGAAAGACTTTTACTAAAACCCTAGCCACCAAGGGAGAAGATGGAGAGAGCAAGAAGAAACGAGTTTGTACTAGTACACATTCAATCCTTGCTCTCAAGCATTCGTGTGGATACCAATAGAGCGCAGATCGCGAGAGCGGGATGCGTGGTGATTGAACAAGCTTTGGATCTCAATTAGTTAACCAATTGGTAAAGCTTCTTAAGGTAAACAATCTGATCTATGAACTAAAAATATATTTTTCGCATGGATCCTACGGTGGGTTTCGAAAATTTTGATTTTTTTATGTTTTTAATTACTGTTTTCGTTGCGTTTATGTGCTCGAAACCCAACACATCAATCCCTGATTCTCCTTCTTTAACTCTTTTGAAGAAGCCAAAGTTCAATGCAAGTGAGCATCATCTTCTAGATAACTTGTTGGCTCACTTGCCAATTCTTTCAGGAACTGTTGAGACTTCTGTGCCTAAATTATCATCAATTTGCGCATGGTCCACAATAGTTTCAACTCCAAACTCTATCATTTCCTCTATTCCGGTGGATATTGTTCATCCATCGGCTAGTGATTGTATCTCGACGGATGTGCCTAACAGCAATCATCCGTCTGCTATCCTAACTACTACCCCGATGGTTGTTCCTCATCCGTTGGTACTCTCTACACAAGCTCATTTTTCCACTATTGTTACAAGTGTAGATGAGTTAGTAGTTGTACAATCACTCCTAGGTTTGAGGGAAGAGAGTGAAGAGAGTGAGAGGCTGAGTTGCTCTCAGGAAAAAGGAGAGGAAATGAGAGAAAATATGCAGGCTATTTCTTCCAGCCTGGAAAAAGTGAGTGAGGGGAGTTCCACCTTAGTAGGTGAAGGTGAGGGTGTAAGGGTGGTGAGCCAAGGGGAGCCCTTGATGCAAGAAAATAGAGAAATTGAGAGAAATACATGTACTGAACTATGGGAAGAACCCATTGTGAGTGAGTTAATGGATGTCAATGAGGCTGACAAGAAATAGCTGTTTCAGCAAGAATATCAAGTTATCTTAGACTCTGTTTCTTATGAAGCTGAGGCATTTACTCACCCTGTGGCAGCATATCAAGCTCTAGCTGCACAGGCAATGTGGTTGCTGAAAGGATGCTAAACTTGGTGCATACTACTGCTTTAATACAAAGGGCCAAGGATGCTATAACTATTATGCCTTCCACAGCTGGTAATGACTCTGAATTGGCTGAAGAATCATTTGGAGATGATGGTGAAGATGATGAGGATGACAGCATGACCATAGGGGGAGATGCAGACATTCCTTCCTGGATGTTAACCAAAGACTGCTCATATTCACATCTCCAATCCACCTTATTCAAGCTTATTCATGAAACCCAATCAGCAATTCAAGAATCCACAAGTGCCAGAACTAATATATTACTCCAAGCACACCTGGAATCTCTACAGCTGCACAAGATTCAGGCTCTCTAACACATTCAAGATGTGGATGAAATCAAACAATAAATTTCTAATGTCAAATAAGATTTGGTAGCAAGGTTGGATGCTAGACTTCCAGGAACCACTATGACTGAAATAGCTCAAAAGATAAGGAAGGAAGCTGATTTAAACAGAAAGGTTGAGGCCATGGACTCTAGACTAACAAATATAGAAAATTTAGTGGCCAAGATACTTGCAAATCAGGAAGCTCAAACCAGTCTGCTTTAACAGTTGGTGGCTACACAACTCCCTATCTCTACTCAACTTGATGCTAACAAAAAAGGGGAGAAAGAATTAATCATCTCAGTTAATCAAGGGGAGTCAACACGTGAGGGGGAGAAAGTGCTCAACATTCAAGTTAGCAAAGTGATTGTGCCAGCAATTGCTTTCACTCAGCCACCAGCCATAGATAGTATTGATCTAATCAATCTAGCAGGATCAAAGCTGGAATCAAGTAAAAAATTGAAAAAGATTGATATAGCAGCAGTTGAGAAAAAGTTGGATGATAAATGGAAGCAAATTGATGAAGAAATCCAGAAGAAGTTTGGTCCAATTGAGAAGAAAGACAAGGTCTTTTCTCACTTCTCTTAGTTGAGACAAATTTCTGAAAATGAAATGAGTCTGGGTAATTTGGAAAAGGGCCAACCCTCATGCATAAATTCTCCAAAAGCTAACTTGGTTTTGAAGCCCAAAAGAAATTATCCAAAGTCATCTGACAAGAACCCACTGGATCTTATGTTTGAGACTCCAAGGCCGGATGAAAAGAAGTTGTTGGCAAGGTCCATTGCATTCTTCAAAGATCCAACTGACTCAGTACAAAAGAAAAGAATTGCCAAAATCTACACGAATGGGAAAGAAATCTGTGTGGTGGCTGGACACCCTCAGTTTATAGAAGCAAAAAGGGAAGAAAAATAAAGAATCAAGCAAGAAAAGAAGCAAGCTACTTTAGAGGCTAAGAAGCTCAAACTGAAGAAAGAGCAAGCTGCTATAGTAACCAAGCTTCAAGCTGTGAAAACTGCAACTGAGATTTCTGAGAAACCACCTGTAGTAGCTGAAGATCAAGATCAGAAAATGCACAAGGAACCTCAATAGAAAAGGAAATTCAGATACAAGCTCCATTCCAAAAGAATGCTGGATTTTGATGATGATAAAATGGAAGATTACATTCCCAAACAGTCTACAACTTCAACTCAAACATCCAAGCCTTCAGAACTGCAGGATGAATTTAAGGTGGATCATACAAAGAACTTTCATGGTGAGCCAATAGTTCCCAAGGATGAGCCTATAGACTGGGAAAGTTTACCTATTCCTGTACTTAATTTACCAATCTTCAACAAGCTAAAGAAGACAAAGACAATAGCAATCAAGAAGGTCAAGCATGTGAAACTCAAAACCAAAACCTTAACCAAAGCTAAACCAACTGTCAACAAGGGAGATCTTCTATACATCTGTGATATCATGGAATTTTTAGATATAAATCTCTACATGGATGAGCTAGAAGAAGTGAGAGCAATTGATGCTCACAGGAATCTCCCTGAAAGACTGGTGTTCAAGTACAAAGGTGGGAAGGAGTTTATATGGCCCTTTCATAGAATTCTTCAAGAAAGCTGTTCTGTTTTGATAAAGATCTTCTCATCCTTCAAGAAATTTTGGATTCAATGTGACAGCCAAGAAATTGGTTCTAAAGAAGATAGAAAACTCAGGAGCAGAAAAGCCTCAAATGCACTTCCAAGAACTCTATCCATTCCCTTCACAGGAAATACAGTGCACTTGAAGCCTTACTGGCTGATGGAATCTATGGATGACAAAAGTGTTAGAAGATTTTTCAGATTGGAGGACCAATTGAGCATCTCAAGCAATGAGACTTTATTGGAAATGCAAGAAAAATTGGATCTATCAAATGCTGAAGAATTTGAATTTCACAGACAACTCCAAAATTAAATAGAAGAAAACAACTGGAAGGTTGGGAAGAAATCAAGACAATCAAGGAAATAGAAAACATCTGCTCAAACTAGCGGAGCACCTGATAATGATTGAGAGAACTCTTTGTACACTTTACTTTGTTCAATTTTATAATAAACTGTAGCACTTACTAGTTTTATCTACTACAATTCAATCTGTTCATTTAGGGTGTTTTGTTATCATCAAGTTTGTAACGACTGGGAATTTTCGTGAATTAATTATGCGAGTAAAGTGTAATTATATGAATTATATGTTATTATGTGAGAATAGAAATATTTAAATAAATATTATATTCCGGTTTGACGTGTCAGCTGGTATAAAGAGAATGATTGTGAAGCGTAGTTGAAAACGCTCAGCGTCGGGCCGTTAGTCAGGACGCGATCGGTTATGCGAAGAATGAATATTAGTAAAAAGGGAAATTTTATGATTAAGTATATTTCATTACGATACGTGATATGTGAATCTATGTTAAGGTGCATGACTATGTGATTATATGCTTGTATGATATTATTTGGAATTTTAGGAAATAAGAAGTGCATTAATTGCTATTTATATAGGTTATAAATGTATTTTAATTCTTTAAGAAAAATAGTTTTTAAAATTATTTGTATTTATAAATTTCAAATTCGATTTTATTAAATTCCTAAAATTCTAAGCTATTTTATGATGTCACTCTTGTAATTTATAGATTTATGGTTTTATTTATAAAATATATTCTTTGTAATTAATTAGATTAATAATTATTAGATTACCTAATTTCCCTTGCATGCATTTCCACTCACAATATAAGAAAAGGGTAGTTGTGTCGTTAACCACCCCACATCTCATTTCAACCTAACCAAATTACCATATCATCCTTGCATGCATTTTGTGCTAGTAGTGAGAGAAGGGTAGGTTAATAATTTTACAATTCCACTAATATAAGCGCATGGGAGAATCAAACAAAAGGCTTGTCATTTCTACCACCACTTCATTCACATCATTTTTCATCTCTCCCCTCTTCTTCTTCTCTCTCGGCTCTCTCTCCCTCTCTTCTTCTCTCTCTCTCACCGAGCTCTCTTTCTCTCTCTCTCTCTCTCTCTCTCTCTCTCCTACATGCAACACAAAAATCTACTTAGAATTTAAAGATCTTGCCATTTATCTTCATCATTTTCAATCCCCTATTCATATATTCTTTGCATGCAAATGTTTAAGAAAGTTTTTGCATCAACATCTCTTAGTTATATCTAAGAAAATACAATTTCCTTGTGTATGATCTTAAGAGAGAGTATAGTATATAAGTTGTGTGATTTTCTTGGATTAGTTTTGGAAGTAGGTTCGACTTTTTGTTATTAAAATTACAAAGGGTTTTGGTTCAAAGATTTGGTTTTTGGTTCGAATAAATGAGTTTTGCAAAAGGGTTTTAATGTTCGATTGGTTTTGTTGATATATATATATATATATGTAAACCTTTGTTTTTGAGTTATTTTCCTTGCATGCATGTAAAGTCCTAAGTGTAATCAAGTTATATTTTGGTTGGTTTGGAAAGAAGATGGGTTAAATGATTAGATCATGAGTTTAATTAAGTTGGATTTGTGATTTAGAGTATTGCATGTTGAGTTGATTGATTGCATGTCGATTCTACAAGTTGTTTTGTTGATTAATTGGGTTATTGTTTAATTTGGAAATAGAATTTGGTTTATATTGGATATGTGAGTAGATAAGTATGAATAAGTTAAGTTTTGATTATTAAAAGCATGGATTTCATTCGGTTTTCAAAGGAATAAATGATTGGATTTATGCATGTTAAGATTTTGTTCAAAAATAATGTTTTGGTTCGGTTTTTGGTTTTAAAGAAATAATTTCAAGAAGTGTTCTTGTTTAGAATGGATTAAAATAGGTTTAAATTGTAAATGGAACCTTGCATGTCAATATTTGATAAATTATTTGTATTTTATTGAAAAAGCCGAATGGTATATGGTATTAAAAAGGGTTGATTCAAGTTGTTTGGTCAATTTGATTTTAGAGTCTAATTAATTGGTTTGTGTAAGATTGATTTGATGTTTAAAAGATGTTTGGTTAGTTGCATGTCTAGTTAAGTGGTTGCATGTTGATTTCTTGGCTTGGTACCATTTGTTTTGGTTCGATTTTTTTTAGTTAAAAATGAAGGAATAGTTGTTTGGTTGTCGAGTTATTTAGAGTGATTATTTTGTTAAGATATAGATTTAAGTATACAAGTATATACTCGCTATGTGTTATATGAGTACTCTATGATTATGCTTGAATATACGAGTTAAGTATATAAGTATATACTACTAAGTGCTATGTGAATATTCAGTGATTATACTCGTGTATATAAGTTAAGCTTTAATGCGAGTTGGGAAAATCGTTAGACGTTCAGGGAACGTCGAGTGCGATTAAGTATCTAATTAGGGATTATGTTTTGGATTGTAGATTCAGATAACAGAGGCATTCAGGATTGTAGATTCAAATAGTGGAGGCATTCAGGCTAGAAAAGGGAAAGGAAACTTAGGTGGCAGTAGTTCAGCTTCAGTAGTTCAGTTTCAATTTCAGTAAAGCAGGAAAGCGATTTAAGGCAAGTAACTCTGCCTTGTCTTATGAATTGATATTTCTAATGCCATGATAAAGTAGTGATCCTTTTTAATACTTGTGATAAACCTGTTATTGATTTTTCAGAAACCCTAATATTGATTCTTGTGATAACTTGTTGTGGGATCATGTTCGTCCCGTTTATAACAATTTGATTGATTTTATACCCTATTACATTTCCTATTTCCTTTGTCACCCTATGATCTCGTAAATTCTAATATATAGAACCTTTATGAATTTCCTTGCGAAATATTTTGATTAACCTGAATTCTTCATTAACTTGAATACCTTTGCCTTGTTGATTAATTCCCTTGTATACCTCAAACTTGATTTCTAGTATTGCTTTAGTAACTCCCTATATTGACCATTGCTTATTATTCGAATTCCTTGAACTACCTTTATTTGAAAACTATGCTTTATTTCCATATCCAAACTTTGTAACTAGATGTACGCCATCCACTACACTTGATATCAGACACTCTTACCTTTGTTAATTATTGTTATAACTCTTTTTCAATACTTTCTTCCTTAGTTGTTGAATCATTGGTACTCATCCTTGATGATCCCGCTTGTGAGAAGATAATTCAATTTCTGATAAGAGTCCCATAACTCCAATCCTCGACTGATAATTTAAATCCTATTGTTTAGCATCCTTGTAATTTCTCCCTGGCATCAGTTTTATAAAAGATAATTGCTCTTTAACAAAAGAATGTTTTCTTGATTAAGTGGATTGGACCCAGACACAAGTCCCTTTCACACCAATTGATAGGCTTAAATGTTGCCTAGGGATCCCATTATATTTGAGAACCCAGCGAGGTTCGGGATTACTTTGCGCTGATCACCGGCTGTAATCCGTAGCGTCCTAAAATGAATTTTTTGAAGTTGTTTTGATTATAAATGTTTATAACATGATGCCATGATGCCATATATCTTGTCTATGATGCTATTATGCCTTTTTGATATGATTCTCCAGCTATTGAGTTGCGATGAATGTCGGCGTTCACCCTATCTTAATCCTCGATTCTTGAAAGCCCAAACCTTTCTTCATAACCTTGTATAGCCAAAGATAGAAATCTGCCACCTAGAGATTTAAAAGTAAAATGCCTCAGAGTTTTCTATTGTTACTATTATTGCTTTATAGAACTGCTATGTAGTTACTTGCTGAGCTTTTGTGCTCATATATATTTGCTTTGCTCTAACCATTGCAGTTAAGAAAGAAGATGGCCAGACTTAAGCGTTCAGCTCGCATGAGCGTTCCTGGCAGTCCCTACCGTGTCATAGGTTTCCAGATGTCAGAGCAGGTAGCAGTGAGTGTGAGCATGAGTAGTAGATGGAAGGATTCTTTAAGTTAGTTCAGATGCAATGGGTTATATGTCGGTTTCAAGTCGGAATCGATGGTGTAAATTAAAGATTATTTTAGGTTGTAATATATTATCTGGTTGGTAGTTGTAATCTTGTCTCAAACTTAATCCTATATAGATCCTGTTAATAGTTAATCGGAGTTTATGCTTATTTATTGTTAGTTTATTGGTGTGTGGGTCCTCATTTCCTAACCTCGAGATTGAGGGCGTCACAAAGTTTCTCTTAATTTATGGCTACAATTCCAGTAGACATAAATTGGGGGAGATTGTTGGGAATATGTTATGATCTTGATGATAAGTTGAACAAAACACCTTAGTAGATTTAACTTAGTGTTTTTGTAGCTCTCGACGGATGTTTTAATTTAGTCCCGACGGATGAACTTTACTCCCGACAGATGACAATTTGACATCCATCGATAGTATAGCTTATGTAATAATAAGTCTTGTAGCACATTTCTGCAAACAACAATGTTTTAGTTGAGTAGATTCTGTGGAATTCTATAAGTCATGTTGGCTACTAGATTGATATGCAGAATAGGTTAGCTAATTGTAAATATAAGATGGCTTGTAATTCTGCATAAGTGAAATTGAATCAAGTGACAGCAAGTCTCCGGACGGATGATCTACAAAGACTCCCGACAGATAATCAACAAGGCTCCCGACAGATGTCCAACATAGTCCCGACGGATGATGATATTCAAAATAGCAGTTGACAGTGACAATACAGTCACATGCGTCAGGTGTTTGCAAATGGAATGTGGCAGCCTAATTGCAGGATTTAGAGAAGAAAGAAGCATTACCATTTTCAGGCAATTATGAAGATATTCAAAGTTGCTAGATAGAGTAATGTAGCAGCATGGAGTTAGACTAGATTAAGTTTGTCTTATTGTCTTGTCTTACTATTATGTAACATGGTGATATATAAACCAAGTGTAGCAAGTAGAACATGTAACTGTGTAAGCATTATTGTAATAACCCCAATTTTTGGAAATTTTTGAAACCCTTATGAATAGTGATTTTGCATATTATGCTGAATAAGAAACCTTTTCATGCCACACTATGTAGGGGTTCTGTTATTGATATTCTGAGATTTTATTAGTACTCTATATGATATATAAGTGTATGTAAAGATCGTCAAAATCCAATTCCGAACACTTTGATTTTTCCCGGAAATCCATTAGATACGGAAAGAATTGAGTATAAGGTAACAGGATAAAAAGGATTTAAATTAAAGGATTATAAGAGAGGATCATAAAAGGAATATAATATATTGAGAAAGGTTAAGGGAACCTAAGTAATAAGATCCCGGGTATGATCCCTCAAACGATAAACGAAAACGAAAGTTAAGCGAACCGTATAACAGATCAGCGGTCATTAGTCAAACAATTAGGAAGTAAATCAAAGGGATTAGAGAGGATGATGTCACCCAACCAATGAGAAGAGGACAAGGAGGGGAAGATGACATCATAGCATGACATAAGCATGACATAAGAAGGAAGGAAATGTGGTGGATTGTTAACCACACAAAACCAAGGTTAAATTGGTAATTAACCTAAAATAAAACAAATCTAATTTCATCCACAAAGCCAAACAAATCATTTCTCATCAAAACAAAATTTTAATTTTTCATCACCAAGGCTTGCTCTCGGCTTTTTTCAACTTTAAAGGGAAGAATTTTCAAAACTCAAGATCAAGGCTTCCTAAATTGGTAAGATAATTCCCAAGTCATCCTTATGCATAGTTATGGCTATCTTATGAGTTTAAGCCTTCAATTCTTTCTTAATCTTCTCCAATAAATCAATGAAGAAGATAATGAATAGTGATTTCAAAGTTTTTAACTTGATTTTTTCTTGTTTTCCTTTAAGATCCAAGCATCCCTAAGACTTCTCAAGGCTTCTTAAGGCTTCCTAGCTACTCCCACCACTTCAAGGAAGGTATATCATCTCCAAACCCTAAGCTTTAATTTGTATATTAGGTTGATTATAGTTGTGAGGGTAAAGAGTAGCTTGAAACTTGTTTGTTTAAGAGTTTGGGTTGGAATGGTGGTGATTGATTTGTTGAAATCTTATGATTTAGTTAAAGAATGTAGTATAGTTTAAATTCAAGTTTTTGGATTAAGTAGATTGATTATAATGAGTTGATTTGGGGCTGTTGTGATGTAGTTTAAATGGAGGTTTGATTGGGTTGTGAATTGGGGTTGAATTGTGATGGTTTTGGAATGGTTTAAATTTGGGAAATCGCGTAAACATAGCCGTCGTAATGTCCAATTTACTTTAGACTGCTTTTGTTCATAACATTTGGACCCGAGAACTCCCTGCTAGATTATGACCATTGCCATTTTTAGATAGTTCATGTTACGAGCTTCGTTTTGATATGTAGTTCGTTTGATTCCGATGCACGGTTTAGGAGAAATGACCGTTTTAAGTAACGGCGTTTCGCGAACAAAACATTTCCCCTCGCCTTACTTTGAAACATAGGTTAAAGACCAAAAAGGGTTAATTAATGTATGAAACAATTATGGTAAGAGTGTTAGGCAGTTGTTAAGACACTCGCAAAGGAATCGCCTTAAAACTCGTAATGGTTAAATTATTAAAAATGGTGGAGCCGAGGGTACTCGAGTGACTTAAGAGAATCAGTAAGCGCAAAACAAGCGTTAGAGTCTAAGTTAGTTAAAGTATAGATTTACAAGTGACTTTGGTTTAATTCCAACTTACTTGTTGTTTATAGGTTACCAGACTCGTCCCGAGCCTTTTATCACCCCCAGTCGCTCAGGCAAGTTTTCTACCCGTTATACTGTTGTTGTGATGTATATATGTATATGCATTATCTTGTGATAGATGCATGTTGGTTAATTAGCAAATGTTGCGATATATTGAAGCATACTGATATGGTATATATATGCATGCCTGTTTCGTATTCTTGCCATATATATCTGTTGGTTCAGTTGATAATACCTATGCTAGAGAATAGCAGTATTTTGCATATACCCTTAGTATAGGGACCCAAAGGTGAAAACATTTTCTAAAACCGGGAGTCGAGGATCCCGAGTAGATTTCATATATATATATATATATATTTATATATATATATATGGTTATAGTTTTCAAAACTATTAATCGAATAAAGTTTATTCGATAACTTTATTTTATTATTGAATATTATTTCGAATATTCATTCGAGGACTTATGACTCCTTTATTTTATTATTGAATATTATTTCGAATATTCATCCGAGGACTTATGACTCCTTTATATTATTTATTGAATATTATTTGAATATTCATTCGAGGGCTTATGACTCAGTTTATTTTATTAATTGAATATTATTTGAATATTCATTCGAGGGCTTATGACTCAGTTTATTTTATTAATTGAATATTATTTGAATATTCATTCGAGGGCTTATGACTCAGTCTATTTTATTAATTGAATATTATTTGAATATTCATTCGAGGGTTTATGACTCAGTTTATATTATTTAATGAATATTATTTGAATATTCATTTGAGGATCTATGACTCCGATTATTGCTGAGTTATATTCTTTATTTTATTAAAGAATAAGGTGTCGATAATCAAACTTATTTTTGATTATTCAAATAAAGATAGTACTTTCGTATAAGTATATCTTTGGTTATTTAATACTCATTTCAAGTATAAGTCTTACAACTTCTACTTCAATTATTTGTATAAAGATTATTCTTTATGGGAATATTATTTAAATAATAATATTCAGATATTTTCTAAATATATTGGGACTGATTTACTTTATTAAATCAGCATTACTCCAAACACTCTTTAGAGTGTTTTTGAGTCTTCAAAATGATTTTTAAAAGTTAGAGCGGATCCCAAAACTCATTTTTATATTTAAGATCTTCCTTTTAAAAAGGGGATTTAAATACTCTCTCAAAACCTGAGGGATCCGGCTCTATGGTGTATTTTATATTCGCAACAAGGTTGCAGTTTTGGTAAATGAATTGATTACTTACCCAATGTTCGGGAAGTAAGTCCATCTATCGAGTCGGTATAAGCAACATGGGCTCAGTGGGCGTCCATGATAGTGTAAGTGGCTCAGTGGGAGTCCATCAAATGCATAAGTGGCTGAGTGGCAGTCCAGCATAAGGTCCTATTGCGACCAGGGTGATGACCAGTGGGGAATTCGTCCATCTACTAGTAGAAAAGATTACTTATTGGTATCTTTGCCTGATCAGCAAGATATTGGGTTTATGCCACAATTCTTTTTCCCTTCCAAAAATTCATTGGTAACTTTATAATTGATATAAGTATAGTGAAGTATTTGGTAACTTCATCCCTTGTTTTTACTTATATCTAGTAAGTAATTATCTTACACTTGATAAAGGATTCTAGTAAGTATCCGTTTAGATACTTGAATTATTGTTATCATCATATATTATCTTGCGAGCTGTAAGGCTCACTCTTGCTT
Organism: Apium graveolens; assembly: GCF_009905375.1. NCBI lineage: Eukaryota > Viridiplantae > Streptophyta > Magnoliopsida > Apiales > Apiaceae > Apium > Apium graveolens. Next base: position 207,646,211 of record NC_133652.1, on the reverse strand, counting down.
TATTTCTTCATCACATAACAACAGTTAGGAAAGATGGCCAGACTCCAGCAGACCCAGCGCAAGCGTGTGGGAAGCGTCCCGCGTCTTCCCGTTGATATTGTAGCTGCTATAGCTGCAGAGGTAGATCTATTGGTAGATCAGACATTCTACTTTTGAGAATCAATTATGTATAATTATAACTTGTGGCAGATAATGGCAATTAACTGTAAATTTATCAAGTAATCATTTTGGGTTGTAATAACTTTTAATTGTGGATTCAAGGACTTGTACTTATTTCAATTTCATCTCTGAGACTATAACGGGTTGTGGTGTGTGTTAGTGGGGGGTCACAGCATAAGGTTATTTATTATTAATTAAGTGAAGTGATATTGTGGAAAGAAAGACTGTGACGACCCGGATCCCTGACCCCGGATCTGGGGGTGTTACAGAAGTGGTATCAGAGCTAAGCGTTATAAACCTCAGAGATGAAGTTATGTTAAGATAATAAGTACACTAAGATAAATAAGAACTCTTGCCAAGTTCATAGTCGGACTACCTAATGTAGTACTGACAGTTAAAACCCTTATGGGAACCCTTATAAATATCGTGATAGAAGCTTAGTTCGTTATCGTATATGGTAGCGGGACTCCGAACCCTGAGGTTGAGGAGTAACAGCGCGATGATGTTTTATTACTAATTGGAGATCGGATTGTGGATCCGATAGAGTGTCCTAACGCAGGACCGGATGATGTTGATATTGAGGATGTAGCGGTTGAGGATGTTGTCCTAGAAGGGATTGTTGCTGAGGAGGATCCCGTGAAGGATCCTGACAAGAATGAATAAAGGACCACTGAGGATCGATGACCATGGTTAGGGCAACTCCAAGAGGTAGGATTGGCCGGTCACTACCAGAGGTTCGTTCAAGTTTGTAAAGATAGTAGCCCCTTTAACGCGGCTTACTCGTAAGACTGAGAAGTTCGAATGGACAGAGAAATGCGAGAACAACTTTTAAGAACCGAACCGAAGCAAAGGTTGGTGACGTTCCCTATATTGGCGTTGCCGGATGGAAAATGAGATTTTGTGAAGTGTAGTGACGCTTCGCATAAGGAATTAAGGTGCTTCTCATACAGCACAGCAAGGTAATCGCGTACGCGTCAAGACAATTAAGGGAATATAAAATTCGAAATCCCCACCCATGAGCTTGGGCTCGTGGTAATAGTTTTGCCCTAAAGATGGGAGGCACTACTTGTATGGAGAGAAGTGCGAGATTTACACAAGCCATAAGTGCTCTAGTACATTTTCACGCAGAAAGAGATCAACATGCGCCAAATGAGGTGGTTAGAGCTAATCAAGAATTATGATTGGGAGATTCTTTATCATCCAGGGAACGCCAAAATGGTGGCTAATTCCCTTAGTATAAAAGAGAGACTCAAGATAATAATGTCTTTGGGAGAGTTTATAAGAGATTTTGAGAAAATGGAAATAGAAGTGAAGGTAACCGAAGCCGGTACCGAAAAGCTGTTTGAGATTGCAATACAGACCAAATTATCGGAAAAGAACATATTGTGCCAGAAAAAGTGATGAATGAAGGCAGAGAGCCAACAATTAGATAAAAGATTAATACCGAGAAAAATGATAAGGGAATAATGAGGTATTCCTACAGAATTTGAGTTCCAAACGTTCAAGAGCTTAAAGATGAAATCTTAGATGAAAGCTAGTTTGAGGAATAAGATTTAGAGCAAACCCTGAACGTGATAGTCAGGGAGGTCGCCATCAAGATAAAAAGGAACCCATAACATAATGAAGTGGAAAACAAGGATTTTTAACGTATAAGATAACCCCGATTATGGGAGAAGGTTGGAACATTTCATACTGAGAAAACAGAAGTTGAACAAGATAGGGAGAATCAGAATGGTACTCCTATTGGGCAATTCATGGACCTGTCTAAACAGAACTTATACTTTATTCCCAACCACCACCTTGAGGGAAACAATGTAGTGGAAAATTCTTTCAGGACCTTTAAATCGCTAAGCTCTCAGTGTTCCAAGGGACAAGTTGACCCAGTCGAGGCAAGAGCCTGGCTAAAGGAAATATAGGAATTATTTGAGATTCTAAATGATTGACGAATCACAAAAGACGGTTTTTGTCACTTACCCTCCTAAGAGAGAGGCCACCCGCTGGTGAAAGGCCAAGGAAGGCACGGAGCAAGAGATTATAATAAATTGATTTAAGTTCAGTCAATTGTTTTCAGGAAAGTGCTTCCCAAGAGTATAGAGATAGTGCAAAAGCTTTGGATCTAGAATAAAAGCGGATGAGTATGATGAGTTATGAATCTAAGTTGTAAAAGTTGTCAAGATTCGTTTTGAGGACACGAATCCAGAATGACGGGATGTTTGAAATCAATGCTTATGTTGTGTTGGTTCATGAAATAATGAGAAGAGAAAGGAAAATAAAAAGAAGCTGAAGTGGAAAGGAATATAAAGGCAATAGAGTTTGAGAAAACCTTGAGATAGTTCGAAGGATAAATAATGAGACACGGATAGACTGAGGAGACAAGAAAGTAAGAAATTAGGAAAATTGGATGAAGGAAGTGACCTTCAAGAATGTGAAGTGTAAGACCGGTGGCTTGATACCCAGAAAGGGAGACGCCAGTTATGAAAGATATCCCAACATTGAGATGACTGTTGAGATAAACAACAAAAGTAAATAAGGAATTATTAAGAAAAAGTTCACGTTGAACACGACCAATATCTTCCAGAACATCCTTGTTATCGTTACCAGATTAGGCAAGAAAAGCGGATAACCGTTGTTATCTTTTGGAGGCCATATTGATTGACCTCATTTTGAATACGGATGTTATTGTGAAATTAGGCATATACTATCGAGGTGGAAATGATTGAATAAGACACCCTTATCAGGGTTATATGACTTGATTTATCCATGGAAGGATGCAGGTACCTTTTAAAGGTGGAATTAAGGATAGAACATCGGTAACTTAAATTGAATCCTAGGGGAATGCATAAAGGTTGGCATTTCACCCTTAATAGGGATAGTATGAGTTTTGACAGTATGAATTGGAAAGGATTAAGGTAATAACAACCTTTAAGGATCAGTGGAGAAATTTTCAGAAGTATATAGACAATGGTTCTGGTATTAGTAAATGGTATTTTGATATGCCCTGTATATAGGGAATACAGGAGGAACGATTGAAGGATAACCTTAGAGGTTTTACAAGGAGAAAGAAAATATTCGAAATTCTCAAGAATAAAAATGTTGATAAAGGAAATATGACATAATTATAATGATGCCAAGTGGGGCACGTGTTAAACCACGAGAAAGTAGGGATCGAACCAGTAAAGGTCGAAATTGTTCAGGGCAATTAGGACCTAAGATAAAAGATGTTCTAAGTATGATTGAGAGTCAGTCGTGACAGTGATTAACCTCTAAAGACTGAGGCAATAACTTATGGAAAAATGGTGATATTTTTTTTTTACTCATCAGATATTAAAGAAAAGCATTTTCACATAAGCAGTGATTGAAATGAGGTAGAAAATTTATTTGGAGGTGGTTAAAATAACATTGACTGTAAGGAAATTTTACTATCAGGAAAGGCCAAAGAGGTGGCCGACACTTTAAGTGTAAGAGGACAATTACAGGCGCTCGTGCCAGACGAATACAGTGATAATGGTTGAAGCCGTAAAGGTTGTATTATGGTTTGAAAGATTGACATTCCTTCTGATGATTGTGCAATACCCAACCGTAATAATAGTTGGTAAAGGTTTAATTCGTGTAATCGCTATGAGCGGGCTATCTATCTTAGAAGGTCCTATCCTGAGGATAACCCAGGACCATGTTTCAAAAAGGACTAAACGAACCTTCGAGTTAAGTCTTCTAATTAAAGCTTATGATTAAGAATGGTATTAACCTGCTATCGTTGCTTTGATTGAAACTCTTCTGCAATTTTATCTGCTTCATGTCATGTATGTATGTCAGGATCAGGAGTGTTCTTCATGAATCAGGAATGGTGATTATGTTACCTCCTTAGAAGGATTTGATACGACATGTATGGACTCCGTATGGTTAGATATTAAGATTTCATGGAACGTGAATGACGACAGTAGGTCAGTAGTGGACCATAGTAATGCAGCAATGATTCTGCGAGTAATGAGCTGATTACAACCGTGAGAGTTGTATTGGAATGGATGTTGAGATTGAGTATCACTAATCGGGTCGTGGTAGTGTATAAGTTATCATTGATAGACTAATTAAGTAGATTATTTACCTATTGAATATTTATTCCTCCTTATTAATAGAGGGTCGTATGACTATACGAGGAAGGTTGCGATGCAAGCATAGAATTCTAGTAACAATGATGTCTAGAATGAGATCCCAGATTCAATTTTCGATATCGAGGGAGTTTCAAAGGTGATTGTGTATAAGCTCGAGGAAGAGCATGGGTCCATAGAATGATGGACGGAATAGCAAAAATAGTGAGGCATGTGAAATACGATGCTATAATACTTGATGTTGATATAAATACATATATGTTTTGTTCTCCTATGACAAACCTCTATAGTTCAGAGGTAGATTCCAAGCCAGATATTTTATGGCAATATTTTTTTTTACATATATACAATTCTCTTCAGTTCGTTCTTTTCTCTTCTTTTCATTTCATGTGAGCTGAGAAGAACAACCCTTCCAGAAGGGGAGGTATTGCCGAATGACTATCTATCTTTGTGATAGAAGCCTAGTAGGATACCACGTGTTGTTTAATTGCTTGTCAAGTACTAAAGGCTGGCCACCTTCTGTACTAACTATGCAATAGAACAAGTGTTCATGATCATAGTGATCTCTCAACAAATTCCTTTACTTCTATATGATGGATCAAGCTTTCGAAGATGGAAGCAGCTAAAGGAAGTAGTATCAGTACGGTGGTATTCCGATTCTAACGCGTTCGTGATATAAAGGTTGACATGGTTATTAAAAGGTTATAGAATGCTAACGAGCAAAAGTATAACCAGTATAATATTAGGAACGGAAGGTAGTAGAGATTACGAACTGGAAAAGAATGGGTATTGAGAAGCAAAAGCTCTAATGCTAAAAGCTATAATGAGAGTCTGTGCAATAGACTTGAAAGAAATTGGAATGATCACTTAACACGGATTGAGTTTTATTACGACAATAGATCATATGTCAGTATTGAGGTATCGCCTTATGAGATCCTTGAGGGAAGACAATGTCGATCTCCCTTATGTTAGGATGAAGTTGTAGAGCGCAAGATGCTCGGACCCGCAGTAGTCCAAAGGACCAGGGATATAATAGATCTAATTAGAGGACGACTGGTAGTAACCCAAGATGGACATAAGAGGTATGCTGATTTGACTCAAAAGGACAAAGAGTATGAAATAGGGGACCTAGTAATGTTATAGGTATCCCTTGGAAAAGATTGATGAGCTTCGGAAAGAAAGGAAAGCTAAGTCTACAATTTGTTGGACCCTTGGATATATTAAGACGTTTTGGGAAGTTAGTATATGAGCTAGCCCTACCCCCGAACATGTAGCAAGTCATAACGTGTTCCACGTATCAATGTTAAGGAAGTATAATTCGGATGCCAGATAAATAGGGGCATATGAGCGCATAGACATGCAACCCGACGTAACCTATATGGAGCAACCAGGAAGGGTTATAGAGTGAAAAGGAACAAGTGCTTAGGAGAAGGGTTATCAAACTAGTCAGAGTTTGATGGTAGAACCACAATATGGGAAAATTTACTTGAGAGTTAGAAAGTGCAATGCTAGAAAAGTACCCCCAATTGTTTTCTATCTGATTCCGGGACGGAATCCTTTTAAGGAGGGGAGACTGTAATAACCCCAATTTTCGGAAATTTTTGAAACCCTTATGAATAGTGATTTTGCAGATTATGCTGAATAAGAAAACTTTTCATGCCACACTATGTAGGGGTTCTGTTATTGATATTCTGAGATTTTATTAGTACTCTATATGGTATATAAGTGTATGTAAAGATCGTCAGAATCCAATTCCGAACACTTTGATTTTTCCCGAAAATCCATTAGATACGGAAAGAATTGAGTATAAGGTAACAGGATAAAAAGGATTTAAATTAAAGGATTATAAGAGAGGATCATAAAAGGAATATAATATATTGAGAAAGGTTAAGGGAACCTAAGTAATAAGATCCCGGGTATGATCCCTCAAATGATAAACGAAAACGAAAGTTAAGCGAACTGTATAACAGATCAGCGGTCATTAGGCAAACAATTAGGAAGTTAATCAAAGGGATTAGAGAGGATGATGTCACCCAACCAATGAGAAGAGGACAAGGAGGGGAAGATGACATCATAGCATGACATAAGCATGACATAAGAAGGAAGGAAATGTGGTGGATTGTTAACCACACAAAACCAAGGTTAAATTGGTAATTAACCTAAAATAAAACAAATCTAATTTCATCCACCAAGCTAAACAAATCATTTCTCATCAAAACAAAATTTTATTCTTCATCACCAAGGCTTGCTCTCGGCTTTTTTCAACTTTAAAGGGAAGAATTTTCAAAACTCAAGATCAAGGCTTCCTAAATTGGTAAGATAATTCCCTAATCATCCTTATGCATAGTTATGGCTATCTTATGAGTTTAAGCCTTCAATTCTTTCTCAATCTTCTCCAATAAATCAATGAAGAAGACAATGAATAGTGATTTCAAAGTTTTTAACTTGATTTTTTCTTGTTTTCCTTTAAGATCCAAGCATCCCTAAGACTTCTCAAGGCTTCTTAAGGCTTCCTAGCTACTTCCACCACTTCAAGGAAGGTATATCATCTCCAAACCCTAAGCTTTAATTTGTATATTAGGTTGATTATGGTTGTGAGGGTAAAGAGTAGCTTGAAACTTGTTTGTTTAAGAGTTTGGGTTGGAATGGTGGTGATTGATTTGTTGAAATCTTATGATTTGGTTAAAGAATGTAGTATAGTTTAAATTCAAGTTTTTGGATTAAGTAGATTGATTATAATGAGTTGATTTGGGGCTGTTGTGATGTAGTTTAAATGGAGGTTTGATTGGGTTGTGAATTGGGGTTGAATTGTGATGGTTTTGGAATGGTTTAAATTTGGGAAATCGCGTAAACATAGCTGTCGTAATGTCCGATTTACTTTAGACTGCTTTTGTTCATAACATTTGGACCCGAGAACTCCCTGCTAGATTATGACCATTGCCATTTTTAGATAGTTCATGTTACGAGCTTCGTTTTGATATATAGTTCGTTTGATTCCGATGCACGGTTTAGGAGAAATGACTGTTTTAAGTAACGGCGTTTTGCGAACAAAACATTTCCCCTCACCTTACTTTGAAACATAGGTTAAAGACCAAAAAGGGTTAATTAATGTATGAAACAATTATGGTAAGAGTGTTAGGCAGTTGGTAAGACACTCGCGAAGGAATCGCCTTAAAACTCGTAATGGTTAAATTATTAAAAATGGTGGAGCCGAGGGTACTCGAGTGACTTAAGAGAATCAGTAAGCGCAAAACAAGCGTTAGAGTCTAAGTTAGTTAAAGTATAGATTTACAAGTGACTTTGGTTTAATTTCAACTTACTTGTTGTTTATAGGTTACCAGACTCGTCCCGAGCCTTTTATCACCCCCAGTCGCTCAGGCAAGTTTTCTATCCGTTATACTGTTGTTGTGATGTATATATGTATATGCATTATCTTGTGATAGATGCATGTTGGTTAATTAGCAAATGTTGTGTAATAACCCCAATTTTTGAGAAAATTTGAAACCCTTATGAATAGTGTTTTTGCTGAACGAGAAAACTTTTCATGCCACGCTATGTAGGGGTTCTGTTATTGATCTTATGGGATATTATTAGTACTCTATGTGGTATATAAGTGTATGTAAAGATCGTCAGAATCCAATTCCGAACATTTTGATTTTTCCCGGAAATCCACTAGATACGGAAAGAATTGAGAAAAAGGTAACAGGATAAAAAGGATTTAAATTAAAGGATTATAATAGAGGATCATAAAAAGGAATATAATGTATTGAGAAAGGTTAAGGGAACCTAAGTAATAAGATCCCGGGTATGATCCTTCAAACGATAAACGAGAACGAAAGTTAAGCGAACCGTATAGCAGATCAGCGGTCATTAGGCAAACGATTAGGAAGTTAATCAAAGGGATTAATGGGAATGATGTCATCCAACCAATAGAAAGAAGACAAGGAAGGAAGGATGACATCATGTGGATGAGATAAGCATGACATGGGAAGGAGGAGGTGTGGTGGCTTTGTAACCACACAAATCCAAGGGCAAGAAGGTAATTCACTAAAGCAAAAACAAAACCAAATCAACCAACCAAGCAAATCATTTCATTTTCATCAAACAAAACACAAAATTCTCCATTCTTCATGAAGCTCACGGGTCCTTTTCTTAATTTTTGAAGATCCAAGCTCCTCCACTTGTTATTTTCCAAGGTAATTATCCTAGCTTCTCCTAGTTAAGTTACATACTTCCTATAAGTTTAAGCTTCTAATTCCAAGCCAATCTTTTTCTATAAATCATCAAAGAAGATGGTGAATAGTGTTTTCAAGAACTAAAATTTGTGTTCTTGAAGTTTTGTTTAGATTAAGCTTGGATAAAGACTTTAAAGGTGATTCCAAGCCATCCTCTTGATTCTCCACTCTCCAAGGAAGGTATAAACTACAAACCCTAGCTTTAGTTTTGAGTAATTAGGATTGAATGTGTTTGATTTAGCATATGTGAAGCATGATGCTTGAATGGTTGAAGTTTGGTTGAGTTGTAGAGATTAGTTGGTTTTGTTGTATTGTTGGAGTTGTAAATCTTGGTAATTAGTTAAAGAACCTAAGTAAAGCTTTTAGTTCATGTGAGGAATAAGTATAAATGGTAAATGTTGTGGTTTTGAATAAAAGAACTTAAGTATGATTAAAGTTAAGTTTAGGCATAAGTATGAATGATTAAATTGAATTGGTTGGGGTTGTTATGATGTGATAAGGATGGATGATTGTTGTATGATGGATTTGAGGTTGGATTTGGGGTTGATTTGGAATGGGTTTGAATGGTTTAAAAAATGGGAAATCGCGTAAACATAGCCGTCGTAACGTCCGATTTTCTTTGGACTGTTTTTGTGCATAGCATTAGGACCCGAGAACCCCCTGCTAGATTGTGACCACTGCCATGTTTAGATAGCTCATGTTACGAGCTTCGTTTTGATATGTAGTTCGTTCGATTCCGATTTACGGTTTAGGAGAAACGACCGTTTCGAGTAACGGCGTTTCACGAACGAAACTTTTTCCCTCGCCTTACTTTGAAATGTAGGTTAAAGACCAAAAAGGGTTAATTAATGCATGAAACATTTATGGTAAGTGTTTTAGGCAGTTGGTAAGTCACTCGCGAAGGAATCGCCTTAAAACTCGTAAAGGTTAAATTATTAAAAATGGTGGAGCCGAGGGTACCCGAGTGACTTAAGCGAATCAGTGAGCGCAAAACAAGCGTTAGAGTCTAAGTTAGTTAAAGTATAGATTTACAAGTGATTTTGGTTTAATTCCAACTTACTTGTTGTTTATAGGTTACCAGACTCGTCCCGAGCCTTTTATCACCCCAAGTCGCTCAGGCAAGTTTTCTACCCGATATACTGTTGTTGTGATGTAAATATATGTATATGCATTATCTTGTGATAGTGCATGATTGTTATTAGCAAATTTTGCGATATATTGGAGCATGCTGATATGGTATATATGCATGTCTGTTTCGTAATCTGGTTATCTATCTGTTGATTTCAATGCTTATAGTTGCATAATACCTATGCTAGAAATAAGCAAGTAGTTGCGTATACCCTTAGTATAGGGGATAAAAGGTGAACATATTTCTAAACCGGGAGTCGATGTTCCCGAGTATATTATATATATATATATATTTATATATATGGATATAGTTTTTACAACTATGGATCGAATAAGGTTTATTCGATACCTTTATTTTATTATTTGAATATTATCTTGAATATTCATTCGAGGACTTATGACTCTTTTATATTATTTATTGAATATTATTTGAATATTCATTTGAGGATGTATGACTCCTTTATTTTATTTAATGAATATTATTTATAATATTCTTTCGAGGTATTATGACTCAGCTTATTTTATTTATTGAATATTATTTGAATATTCATTTGAGGATCTATGACTCCGATTATTTGCTGAGGTATATTCTTTATTTTATTAAAGAATAAGGTGTAAATAATCAAACTTATTTTCGATTATTCAAATAAAGATAATACTTTCATATAAGTATATCTTTGGTTATTTAATACTCGTTTCAAGTGTAAATTTTAATACTTCTACTTCAATTATTTTGATAAAGATTATTCTTTATGGGAATATTATTTAATTAATAATATTCAGATATTTTCTAATATTCTGGGGACTGATTTACTTCATTAAATCAGCCTTACTCCAAACACTCTTTAAAGTGTTTTCGAGTCTTCAAAATGATTTTTAAAAGTCAGAGCGGATCCCAAAACTCATTTTTATATTTAAGATCTTCCTTTTTAAAGGGGATTTAAATACTCGCTCAAAACCTGGGGAATCCGGCTCTGTGGTGTATTTTATATTCGCAACGAGGTTGCAGATTTGGTAAATGAATTGATTACTTGCCCAATGTTCGGGAAGTAAGCCCATCTAATTGAGTCGGCATAAGCGACAGGCCGGGGTACGGTCTAATATTGTGTAAGTGGCTGGGTGGCAGTCCATCAACGCGTGAGGGGCCGGGGTACGGTCGAGCGCGAGGTCTTAATTATGACCAGGGTGATGACCGGTGAGGAATTCATCCATCTACAGTAGAAAAGGTTACTTATTGGTATCTTTGCCTGATCAGCGAGATATCGGGTTTATGCCAAAATTCTTTTCCTTTCCCAAAATTCATTGGATGTTTCAAACTCTGTTCATACTTTACATAACAGAGGTTCCAGGAAATGTTTAAAGGGGTATATATGTGTGGATATATATATATCGGGACTAAAGAAAGTATCTCATAACTTTTTCATTCAATAATATTTCAAAGATTGAATCTATTCAAGTCTTATCTTGTGGTCTCATCAGTGGGATGAACTTTTGAAATTGATTGTAACTTGAACGGTGGTAGTTCAAGTAGTATTTGGGAATGATATAAGTGTAGTGAAGTATTTGGTAACTTCATCTTTTAAACTTATATCTAATTAATAATTGTCTTATGTATGACAAAGATTTTCAGAAAAACGTTGAGACAAGGTTAGATATATGAGATCACCTTGCAACGATATTTTTTTTTTATACAGTTATACACTGGGATTTTGTGTATATTGTGCATGGAAGAGGACTTCCAATATTTTGAAAAGTATATATGTATATATATATATATACTGAATATTTTGCGACTTCATCGCATTAAGATATCAACTTGGTTCATTTCTTTTGACCAAGACTTTCATGAGTACTATGAGAAGGCTCATATATTGTAAATAATTATGCATATTATTTTGGTGGGCTTGCTGCTCACCCTTGCTTTATTTCTTCATCACACAACAACAGTTAAGAAAGATGGCCAGACTCCAGCAGACCCAGCGCAAGCGCGTGGGAAGCGTCCCGCGTCTTCCCGTTGATGTTGTAGCTGCTATAGCTGCAGAGGTAGATCTATTGTAGATCAGACCATCTACTTTTGAGAATCAATTATGTATAATTATAACTTGTGGCAGATAATGGCAATTAACTGTAAATTTATCAAGTAATCATTTTGGGTTGTAATAACTTTTAAATTGTGGATTCAAAGACTTGTACTTATTGAAATTTCATCTCTGAGACTATAACGGGTTGTGGTGTGTGTTAGTGTGGGGTCACAGCATAAGGTTATTTATTAATTAAGTGAAGTGATATTGTGGAAAGAAAGACCGTGACGACCCGGATCCCCGACCCCGGATCTGGGGGTGTTACAGAAATGGTATCAGAGCTAAGCGTTATAAACCTCAGAGATGATGGGACGTTAAGATAATAAGTTAACTAAGATAATAAGAACTCTTGCCAAGTTCATAGTCGGGCTACCTAACGTAGCACTGACAGTTAAAACCCTTATGGGAACCCTTATAAATATCGTGATAGAAGCGTAGTTCGTTATCGTATGTGGTAGCGGGACTCCGAACCCTGAGGTTGAGGAGCAACATCGTGATGATATTTATTACTAATTGGAGATCGGATTGTGGATCCGATAGAGTGTCCTAATGTAGGACCGGATGATGTTGATATTGAGGATGTTGTCCTAGTAAGGATAGTTGTTGAGGAGGACCCCATGCAGGATCCTGACAGGATTGGATAAAGGACCACTGATGAATTGATGACCATGGTTTGGTCGACTACCAGAGGTAGGATTGGCCGGTCACTACCGGAGGTTCGTTCAAGTTTGTAAAGATAGTAACCCCTTTAACGCGGCTTACTCGTAAGACTGAGAAGTTCGAATGGACAGAGAAATGCGAGAACAGCTTTCAAGAACTGAAGCAGAGGTTGGTGATGGCCCTTATGCTGGCGTTGCCGGATGGGAAAAAGAGATTTTGTGAAGTATAGTGACGCTTCGCACAAGGGCTTAGGGTGCGTGCTTATGCAGCACGGTAAGGTAATCGCGTACATGTCAAGACAATTAAGGTAATATGAAATTCGATATCCCCACCCATGAGCTTGGGCTCGTGGCAATAGTTTTTCCCTAAAGATTGGAGGCACTACTTGTATGGAGAGAAGTGCGAGAATTACCTCAGCCATAAGTGCTCTAGTACATTCTTACGTAGAAAGAGCTCAACATACGCCAGAGGAGGCGGTTAGAGCTAATCAAGAATTATGATTGGGAGATTCGTTATCATTCGGGGAAAGCCAATATGGTGGCTGATGCCCTTAGTAAAAAGGAGAGACTCAAGATGATAATGCCTTTTGGAGAGTTTATAAGAGATTTTGAGAAAATGGAAATAGAAGTGAAGGTAACCGGAGCCGGTACCGAAAAGCTGTTTGAGATTGCAATACAGCCCGAATTATTGGAAAAGAAAATATTGTGCCAGTAAAAGTGATGAATGAAGGCAGAGAGCCAACAAATAGATATGAGATTAATACCGAGAAAGATGATAAAGGAATAATGAGGCATTCCTATAGAAATTGGGTTCCAAATGTTTAAGAGCTTAAAGATGAAATCTTAGATGAAAGCTAGTTTGAGGAATAAGATTTAGAGCAAACCCTGAACGCGATAGTCAGGGAGGTCGCCATCAAGATAGAAGGAACCCATGACATAATGGAGTGGAAAATGAGGATTTTAAATTAAAAGATGACCCCAATTATGGGGAGTAGGATGAAACATTTTATAATAAGGAAACAGAAAGTCGAGTAAGGAAAGGAGACCCGAGACGGTACTCCTATACGGCAATTCATGGACCTGTCTAGACAGAACATAGACTATTATCCCCAACCACCACTCTGAGGAGACAGTGCGGTGGGAAATTCTTTCATGACCTTTAAGTCGCTAAGCTCTCAGAGTTCCAAGGAACAAGCTGACCCAGTCGAGGCAAGAGCCTGGCTAAAGGAAATAGATGAATCATTTGAGATTCTAAATGATTGACGAACCACAAAAGACTGTTTTGTCACTTACCCTCCCAAGAGAGAGACCACCCGCTGGTGAATGGCCAAAGAAGGCACGGAGCAAGAGATTATAATAAACTGATTAAAGTTCAGCCAATTGTTTTCAGGATCATAATTTCCAAGGTTATGGAATAGTGTAAAAGCTTTAGAGCCAGAACAAAGGCAGACGAGTATGATGAATTATGAATCTAAGCTGTAAAAGTTGTTAAGATTCGTTCTGAAGACGCGAATCCAGAATGACGGGATATTTGAAATCAATGCTTATGTTGTGTTGGTTCATGAAATAATGATAAGAGAAAGGAAAATAAAAAGGAATTGAAATGGAAAGGAATAAAAAGGCAACAGAGTTTGAGGAATGATAAGGGAGTTGGGTATGAGGAAACCCTAAAGACTCCTAATAATAGAAATAGAAAAGTATATGATCGTCAGGATGAGGGTGATTCACCATGAGTTAAATTGATGGTTGAAGGCATAAGAGTTATGTATATTTTATCCCCTTTAAGTTGGAAGGATTCGAGGAAACCTTGAAATAGTTCGAAGGATAAATAATGAGACGCAGATAGACTGAGGAGACAAGGAAGTAAGAAATTAGGAAAAATTGGATGAAGGAAGTGACCTTCAAGAATGTGAAGTGTAAGACCAGTGGCTTGATACCCAGAAAGGGAGACGCCAGGTATGAAAGATATCCCAACATTGAGATGACTGTTGAGATAAACAACAAAAGTAAATAAGGAATTATTAAGAAGAAGTTCACGTTGAACACGACCAATATCTTCCAGAACATCCTTGTTATCGTTACCAAATTAGGCAAGACAAGCGGATAACCGTTGTTATCTTTTGGAGGCCATATTTATTAACCTCATTTTGAATACAGACGTTATTGTGAAATTAGACATGTACTATCAAGGTGGTAATGATTGAATAAGATACCCTTATCAGGGATATATGACTTTATTTATCCATGGAAGGATGCTTGTACCTTTTTAAAGATGGAATTAAGGATAGAACATCGGTAACTTAAAACGAATCCTAGGGGAATGCATAAAGGTTGGCATTTCACCCTTAATAGGGATAGTATGAGTTTTGACAGTATGAATTGGAAAGGATTAAGGTAAAAATAACCTTTAAGGATCAGTGGAGAAATTTTTCAGAAGTAAATAGACAATGGTTCTAGTAATAGTAAATGGTATTTTGATATGCCCTGTATCTAGGGAACACAGGAGGAACGATTGAAGGATAACCTTAGAGGTTTCCAAGGAGAAAGGTAATATTCAAAATTCTCAGGAAAAAAAAAAATGTTGATAAAAGAAATATGACGTAATTATAATGATGCCAAGTGGGGCACGTGTTAAACCACGAGAAAGGATGGATCGAACCAGTAAAGGTTGAAATTGTTCTAGGCAATTAGGACTTAAGATAAAAGATGTTCTAAGTATAGTTGAGAGTCAGTCGTGACAGTGATTAACCTCTAAAGACTGAGGCAATAACTTATGGAAAAATGGTGATTTTTTTTTTTACTCATCAGATTTTAAGGAATACATCTTCACATAAGCTGTGATTGAAATGAGGTAGAAAATTATTTGGAGGTGGTTAAAATGACATTGACTGTAAGGAAATTGTACTATCAGGAAAGGCCAAAGAGGTGGCCGACACTTTAAAGGTAAGAGGATAATTATAGGCACTTGTGCCAAAGGAATACAGTGATGATGGTTAAAACTGTGAAGGTTGTATTATGGTTTGGAAGATTGACATTCCTTCTGATGACTGTGCAATACCCAACCGTAATAGTAGTTAGTAAAGGTTTAATTCGTGTAATCGCCATGAGCGGGCTATCTATCTCAGAAGATACTATCTTGAGATAAGCCAGGACCATAGTTCAAAAAGGACCAAACAAACCTTTGAGTTAAGTTTTCTATTTAAGGCATATGATTAAGAATGGTATTAACCTGCTATCGTTGCTTTGAGCGAAACTCTTCTGCAAATTTTATCTGCTTCATGTCATGAAAGTACGTCAGAGTTTGGAGTGTTCTTCATGAATTGTGATTGGTGGTTATGTTAACTCCTTAGAAGGATTAGATACGACATGTATGGACTCCGTATGGTTAGCTATTAAGACTTCATGGAAAATGAATGACTACAGTAGGTCAGTGGTGGACCATAGTAAGGCAGCAATGATTCTGCGAGTAATGAGCTGATTACAACCGTGGGAGTTGTATTGGAATGGGAGTTGTTGAGACTGAGTACCACTAATCGGGTCGTGGTAATGTATAAGTTATCATTGATAGACTAATTAAGTAGAGTATCTACCTAGTGAATATTTATTCTTTCTTATCAATAGAGAGCCGTATTATTATACGAGGAAGGTTGCGATGCGAGCATAGAATCCTAGTAACGGTGATATATAGA
This sequence comes from Apium graveolens, assembly GCF_009905375.1. Taxonomy (NCBI): domain Eukaryota; kingdom Viridiplantae; phylum Streptophyta; class Magnoliopsida; order Apiales; family Apiaceae; genus Apium; species Apium graveolens. Next base: position 207,630,154 of record NC_133652.1, on the reverse strand, counting down.
ATGAGATCCCAGATTCGATTTTCGATGTCGAGGGAGTTTCAAAGGTGATTGTGTATAAGCTCGAGGAAGAGCATGGGTCCATAGAATGATGGACGGGATAGAGAAAATATTTAGGCACGTGAAATGCGATGCTATAATACTTGATGTTGATATAAATACATATATGTTTTGTTCTCCTATGACAAACCTCTATAGTTCAGAGGTAGGTTCCAAGCCAGATATTTTGTGGCTGTATATTTTTTCATATATACAATTCTCTTCAGTTCGTTCTTTTCTCTTCTTTTCATTTCATGTAAGCTGAGAAGAACAACCCTTCCAGAAGGGGAGGTATTGCCGAATGACTATCTATCTTTGTGATAGAAGCCTAGTAGGATACCACATGTTGTTTAATTGCTTGTCAAGTACTAAAGGCTGGCCACCTTCTGTACTAACTATGCGATATAACAAGTGTTCATGATCATAGTGATCTCTCAACAAATTCCTTTACTTCTATTTGATTGATCAAATTTTGGAAAATAGAAACAACTGAAAAAGGAGTAATAAAGTGGTGGTAGTATGCGGAATGGGAACACATTCGTGATACTGAGGTTGACGTGGTTATTAAAAGGTTATAGAACGCTAGCGAGCAATAGTATAACCCGTATAATATTAGGAACGGAAGGTGATAGCGATTACGAACTGGAAAAGAATGGGTATTGAGAAGCAAAAGCTTTAATGTTAAAAGCTATGATGAGAGTCTGTGCAATAGACTTGAAAGAATTTGGAATGATCACTTAATTCGGATTGAGTTATCTTACGACAATAGATCATATGTCATTATCGAGATGTCGCCTTATGAGATCCTTGAGGGAAGACAATGTCGATCTCCCTTATGTTAGGATGAAGTTGTAGAGCGCAAGATGCTCGGACCCGCAGTAGTCCAAAAGACCAAGGATATGATAGATCTAATCAGAGGACGGCTGGTAGTAGCCCAAGATGGACATGATAAGTATGTTGATTTGACACGGAAGGATAAAGAGTATGAAATAGGGGACCTAGTAATGTTATAGGTATCCCTTGGAAAGGATTAATGAGGTTCGGAAAGAAAGGAAAGCTAAGACTACAATTTGTTGGACCCTTGGATATATTAAGACGTTTGGGAAGTTAGCATATGAGCTAGCCCTAACCCCGAATACGTAACAAGTTCATAACGTGTTTCACGTATCAATGTTAAGGAAGTGTTATTCAGATGCCAGAGAAATAGAGGCGTATGAGCGCATAGATATGCAACCCGACGTAACCTATACGGAGCAACCAGGAATGGTTATAGAGTGAAAAGGAACAAGTGCTTAGGAGAAGGAGAAGGATTATCAAACTAGGCAGAGTTTGGTGGTAGAACCACAATGTGGGAAAATTGACTCGAGAGTTAGAAAGTGTAATGCTAAGAAAGTATCCCTATTCATTTCTATCTGATTCCGGGACGGAATCCTTTTAAGGAGGGGAGACTGTAATAACCCCAATTTTTGAGAAAATTTGAAACCCTTATGAATAGTGTTTTTGCTGAACGAGAAAACTTTTCATGCCACGCTATGTAGGGGTTCTGTTATTGATCTTATGGGATATTATTAGTACTCTATGTGGTATATAAGTGTATGTAAAGATCGTCAGAATCCAATTCCGAACATTTTGATTTTTCCCGGAAATCCACTAGATACGGAAAGAATTGAGAAAAAGGTAACAGGATAAAAAGGATTTAAATTAAAGGATTATAATAGAGGATCATAAAAAGGAATATAATGTATTGAGAAAGGTTAAGGGAACCTAAGTAATAAGATCCCGGGTATGATCCTTCAAACGATAAACGAGAACGAAAGTTAAGCGAACCGTATAGCAGATCAGCGGTCATTAGGCAAACGATTAGGAAGTTAATCAAAGGGATTAATGGGAATGATGTCATCCAACCAATAGAAAGAAGACAAGGAAGGAAGGATGACATCATGTGGATGAGATAAGCATGACATGGGAAGGAGGAGGTGTGGTGGCTTTGTAACCACACAAATCCAAGGGCAAGAAGGTAATTCACTAAAGCAAAAACAAAACCAAATCAACCAACCAAGCAAATCATTTCATTTTCATCAAACAAAACACAAAATTCTCCATTCTTCATGAAGCTCACGGGTCCTTTTCTTAATTTTTGAAGATCCAAGCTCCTCCACTTGTTATTTTCCAAGGTAATTATCCTAGCTTCTCCTAGTTAAGTTACATACTTCCTATAAGTTTAAGCTTCTAATTCCAAGCCAATCTTTTTCTATAAATCATCAAAGAAGATGGTGAATAGTGTTTTCAAGAACTAAAATTTGTGTTCTTGAAGTTTTGTTTAGATTAAGCTTGGATAAAGACTTTAAAGGTGATTCCAAGCCATCCTCTTGATTCTCCACTCTCCAAGGAAGGTATAAACTACAAACCCTAGCTTTAGTTTTGAGTAATTAGGATTGAATGTGTTTGATTTAGCATATGTGAAGCATGATGCTTGAATGGTTGAAGTTTGGTTGAGTTGTAGAGATTAGTTGGTTTTGTTGTATTGTTGGAGTTGTAAATCTTGGTAATTAGTTAAAGAACCTAAGTAAAGCTTTTAGTTCATGTGAGGAATAAGTATAAATGGTAAATGTTGTGGTTTTGAATAAAAGAACTTAAGTATGATTAAAGTTAAGTTTAGGCATAAGTATGAATGATTAAATTGAATTGGTTGGGGTTGTTATGATGTGATAAGGATGGATGATTGTTGTATGATGGATTTGAGGTTGGATTTGGGGTTGATTTGGAATGGGTTTGAATGGTTTAAAAAATGGGAAATCGCGTAAACATAGCCGTCGTAACGTCCGATTTTCTTTGGACTGTTTTTGTGCATAGCATTAGGACCCGAGAACCCCCTGCTAGATTGTGACCACTGCCATGTTTAGATAGCTCATGTTACGAGCTTCGTTTTGATATGTAGTTCGTTCGATTCCGATTTACGGTTTAGGAGAAACGACCGTTTCGAGTAACGGCGTTTCACGAACGAAACTTTTTCCCTCGCCTTACTTTGAAATGTAGGTTAAAGACCAAAAAGGGTTAATTAATGCATGAAACATTTATGGTAAGTGTTTTAGGCAGTTGGTAAGTCACTCGCGAAGGAATCGCCTTAAAACTCGTAAAGGTTAAATTATTAAAAATGGTGGAGCCGAGGGTACCCGAGTGACTTAAGCGAATCAGTGAGCGCAAAACAAGCGTTAGAGTCTAAGTTAGTTAAAGTATAGATTTACAAGTGATTTTGGTTTAATTCCAACTTACTTGTTGTTTATAGGTTACCAGACTCGTCCCGAGCCTTTTATCACCCCAAGTCGCTCAGGCAAGTTTTCTACCCGATATACTGTTGTTGTGATGTAAATATATGTATATGCATTATCTTGTGATAGTGCATGATTGTTATTAGCAAATTTTGCGATATATTGGAGCATGCTGATATGGTATATATGCATGTCTGTTTCGTAATCTGGTTATCTATCTGTTGATTTCAATGCTTATAGTTGCATAATACCTATGCTAGAAATAAGCAAGTAGTTGCGTATACCCTTAGTATAGGGGATAAAAGGTGAACATATTTCTAAACCGGGAGTCGATGTTCCCGAGTATATTATATATATATATATATATATATTTATATATATGGATATAGTTTTTACAACTATGGATCGAATAAGGTTTATTCGATACCTTTATTTTATTATTTGAATATTATCTTGAATATTCATTCGAGGACTTATGACTCTTTTATATTATTTATTGAATATTATTTGAATATTCATTTGAGGATGTATGACTCCTTTATTTTATTTAATGAATATTATTTATAATATTCTTTCGAGGTATTATGACTCAGCTTATTTTATTTATTGAATATTATTTGAATATTCATTTGAGGATCTATGACTCCGATTATTTGCTGAGGTATATTCTTTATTTTATTAAAGAATAAGGTGTAAATAATCAAACTTATTTTCGATTATTCAAATAAAGATAATACTTTCATATAAGTATATCTTTGGTTATTTAATACTCGTTTCAAGTGTAAATTTTAATACTTCTACTTCAATTATTTTGATAAAGATTATTCTTTATGGGAATATTATTTAATTAATAATATTCAGATATTTTCTAATATTCTGGGGACTGATTTACTTCATTAAATCAGCCTTACTCCAAACACTCTTTAAAGTGTTTTCGAGTCTTCAAAATGATTTTTAAAAGTCAGAGCGGATCCCAAAACTCATTTTTATATTTAAGATCTTCCTTTTTAAAGGGGATTTAAATACTCGCTCAAAACCTGGGGAATCCGGCTCTGTGGTGTATTTTATATTCGCAACGAGGTTGCAGATTTGGTAAATGAATTGATTACTTGCCCAATGTTCGGGAAGTAAGCCCATCTAATTGAGTCGGCATAAGCGACAGGCCGGGGTACGGTCTAATATTGTGTAAGTGGCTGGGTGGCAGTCCATCAACGCGTGAGGGGCCGGGGTACGGTCGAGCGCGAGGTCTTAATTATGACCAGGGTGATGACCGGTGAGGAATTCATCCATCTACAGTAGAAAAGGTTACTTATTGGTATCTTTGCCTGATCAGCGAGATATCGGGTTTATGCCAAAATTCTTTTCCTTTCCCAAAATTCATTGGATGTTTCAAACTCTGTTCATACTTTACATAACAGAGGTTCCAGGAAATGTTTAAAGGGGTATATATGTGTGGATATATATATATCGGGACTAAAGAAAGTATCTCATAACTTTTTCATTCAATAATATTTCAAAGATTGAATCTATTCAAGTCTTATCTTGTGGTCTCATCAGTGGGATGAACTTTTGAAATTGATTGTAACTTGAACGGTGGTAGTTCAAGTAGTATTTGGGAATGATATAAGTGTAGTGAAGTATTTGGTAACTTCATCTTTTAAACTTATATCTAATTAATAATTGTCTTATGTATGACAAAGATTTTCAGAAAAACGTTGAGACAAGGTTAGATATATGAGATCACCTTGCAACGATATTTTTTTTTTTATACAGTTATACACTGGGATTTTGTGTATATTGTGCATGGAAGAGGACTTCCAATATTTTGAAAAGTATATATGTATATATATATATATACTGAATATTTTGCGACTTCATCGCATTAAGATATCAACTTGGTTCATTTCTTTTGACCAAGACTTTCATGAGTACTATGAGAAGGCTCATATATTGTAAATAATTATGCATATTATTTTGGTGGGCTTGCTGCTCACCCTTGCTTTATTTCTTCATCACACAACAACAGTTAAGAAAGATGGCCAGACTCCAGCAGACCCAGCGCAAGCGCGTGGGAAGCGTCCCGCGTCTTCCCGTTGATGTTGTAGCTGCTATAGCTGCAGAGGTAGATCTATTGTAGATCAGACCATCTACTTTTGAGAATCAATTATGTATAATTATAACTTGTGGCAGATAATGGCAATTAACTGTAAATTTATCAAGTAATCATTTTGGGTTGTAATAACTTTTAAATTGTGGATTCAAAGACTTGTACTTATTGAAATTTCATCTCTGAGACTATAACGGGTTGTGGTGTGTGTTAGTGTGGGGTCACAGCATAAGGTTATTTATTAATTAAGTGAAGTGATATTGTGGAAAGAAAGACCGTGACGACCCGGATCCCCGACCCCGGATCTGGGGGTGTTACATGTTGCGATATATTGAAGCATACTGATATGGTATATATATGCATGCCTATTTCGTATTCTTGCCATATATATCTGTTGGTTCAGTTGATAATACCTATGCTAGAGAATAGCAGTAATTTGCATATACCCTTAGTATAGGGACCCAAAGGTGAAAACATTTTCTAAAACCGGGAGTCGAGGATCCCGAGTAGATTTTATATATATATATATATTTATTTATATATATATATATATGTGGTTATAGTTTTCAAAACTATTAATCGAATAAAGTTTATTCGATAACTTTATTTTATTATTGAATATTATTTCGAATATTCATCCGAGGATTTATGACTCCTTTATTTTATTATTGAATATTATTTCGAATATTCATCCGAGGACTTATGACTCCTTTATATTATTTATTGAATATTATTTGAATATTCATTCGAGGGCTTATGACTCAGTTTATTTTATTAATTGAATATTATTTGAATATTCATTCGAGGGCTTATGACTCAGTTTATTTTATTAATTGAATATTATTTGAATATTCATTCGAGGGCTTATGACTCAGTCTATTTTATTAATTGAATATTATTTGAATATTCATTCGAGGGCTTATGACTCAGTTTATATTATTTAATGAATATTATTTGAATATTCATTTGAGGATCTATGACTCCGATTATTGCTGAGTTATATTCTTTATTTTATTAAAGAATAAGGTGTCGATAATCAAACTTATTTTTGATTATTCAAATAAAGATAGTACTTTCGTATAAGTATATTTTTGGTTATTTAATACTCATTTCAAGTATAAGTCTTACAACTTCTACTTTAATTATTTGTATAAAGATTATTCTTTATGGGAATATTATTTAAATAATAATATTCAGATATTTTCTAAATATATTGGGACTGATTTACTTCATTAAATCAGCATTACTCCAAACACTCTTTAAAGTGTTTTCGAGTCTTCAAAATGATTTTTAAAAGTTAGAGCGGATCCCAAAACTCATTTTTATATTTAAGATCTTCCTTTTAAAAAGGGGATTTAAATACTCGCTCAAAACCTGAGGGATCCGGCTCTATGGTGTATTTTATATTCGCAACAAGGTTGCAGTTTTGGTAAATGAATTGATTACTTACCCAACGTTCGGGAAGTAAGTCCATCTATCGAGTCGGCATAAGCAACATGGGCTCAGTGGGCGTCCATGATAGTGTAAGTGGCTCAGTGGGAGTCTATCAAATGCATAAGTGGCTGAGTGGCAGTCCAGCATAAGGTCCTATTGCGACCAGGGTGATCACCAGTGGGGAATTCGTCCATCTACTAGTAGAAAAGGTTACTTATTGGTATCTTTGCCTGATCAGCAAGATATCGGGTTTATGCCACAATTCTTTTTCCCTTTCAAAAATTCATTGGATGTTACAAACTCTGTTCATACCTTACATGACAGAGGTTTTCAGGGACTGTATAAGGAAGATGTATATGTGGATATATATATCGGAACTTAATGAAGTATATCATAACTTCATTTCCTTCAATACTACTTCAAAGATTTAATCTATTCAAATCTGTCTTGTAGTCTCATCTATGTGATGAACTGTTGAAAGCTCGTTATACTTTGAACAGTGGTAGTTCAAGTAACTTTATAATTGATATAAGTATAGTGAAGTATTTGGTAACTTCATCCCTTGTTTTTACTTATATCTAGTAAGTAATTATCTTACACTTGATAAAGGATTCTAGTAAGTATCCGTTTAGATACTTGTATTATTGGCATCACCATATATTATCTTGTGAGCTGTAAGGCTCACTCTTGCTTTATTTCTTCATCACACAACAACAGTTAGGAAAGATGGCCAGACTCCAGCAGACCCAGCGCAAGCGCGTGGGAAGCGTCCCGCGTCTTCCCGTTGATGTTGTAGCTGCTATAGCTGCAGAGGTAGATCTATTGGTAGATCAGGCATTCTACTTTTGAGAATCAATTATGTATAATTATAACTTGTGGCAGATAATGGCAATTAACTGTAAATTTATCAAGTAATCATTTTGGGTTGTAATAACTTTTAATTGTGGATTCAAGGACTTGTACTTATTTCAATTTCATCTCTGAGACTATAACGGGTTGTGGTGTGTGTTAGTGGGGGGTCGCAGCATAAGGTTATTTATTATTAATTAAGTAAAGTGATATTGTGGAAAGAAAAACCGTGATGACCCGGATCCCTGACCCCGGATCTGGGGGTGTTACAATTATTTTCAGAGAGATTGATGAAGTTGTATTTGTTAAGCATTTCTCTGTAATTTTGTAATTTCTCTTGTAAGCAGCTATGTGTTATTCAAGCATCACAGAGTTCTCAACTTTATACATATCTCTGGTGGATAAGTTCAAATCCACCAGAAAGATTTTAAATCCTTGTGTTTTATTGCTTCATATTTTGATTTATATTATTCTTTCATACTGCACTCCTTCAAATCAAACATAGTTATATACTAAGTAAGAACATTCTTAAAATCAGAAAAATTAGCCAGAATTACATTCAACCCCCCTTCTGTAATTCTTGTTGTATTGTTTAGGACTAACATATGTTTTGCACTATTTTTTGATGGTATTCCACACTTCATTCTAACAGTTCATATAGAAATTTGTAATAACCTAATATTTAACTTAAAATATTCTTTATAAATTATGTCCAAATTAGCACATTATCGTCGTCCAAAGTGTATTTCAACCTACAAGATGATTATGTTACTGAATTTAGACAAAGGTATGAATTCTGAAAATAACTATAAAGCAACCAAGATATTACAAAAATATGTTTTTCCTATATAGTGTTTACGTTCTGAGTTATACTTGACTAATACAATATACATGATTTATACTAAGTCTTGAACAATATGGCTATAAGTCTTCCGTTAATGATGATGGTCAGAGTTCGGAAACTAATGTTGTTCCAACATTTGAGATGATGTCTATTATCCAACTAATGTCGAATCCTCGATATTTATTTCAAGTTGTGCGGATTTTAAATTTGATGCAATGTTAAGTTCGTACACCACTTTTTGAGTGCATATTGGTCTATTCCTCATTTTGTTTCAAATTAAGTAAAAGAACATATTCTCCACATTTGTGATTGGAAGATTAGGGAGTTTTCTTTTTGATGGTACAATTCATGCAACAAATGTCAGGATGAAGTTACTAAGGATGAAGTTACTAAGATTGATAGAAGCTATAAATGTGTTGAATGCCGAAAAGAGGTGTATGATTAATTATTTTATCTCCCAATAAATAAGAAAGTCTAATATCATCCTAACTTTATAAATTACCATAATGTTCGTTTTAACTTTTTGTTATGTTCAGAGTTAAACTTTAATAATTCATAACATGTAAGTACAAATGTGTTTGGTAAGTAGTAGGTTTAAAGTTAAAAAGTAAAAGTATCAATGTTTTGGAGATATATTGTGCAAGTAAATCTTTACTATTAGTTTTTGCCATATATATGCGATAATCACACCCAATCATTAATAAGGTTGATATATAGTATGTTAAAAGTGAAAAAGTAAAATTATTATGTGTGATGAATGTCGTGTAGTTAAATCTTCATTATTATAGTCTAATGGATTTTGTGAACATTCACTGTCAGAATACTTTTGGATTGACATTTTCCAATTTTTTTTGTATTGATAAACTGTACACATGTCTGTCTCGCTACATGATATGAATAATTAATTAAGTATAACAAATAATATACAGAATTTTAGAAGTTAAATTAGATAACGTGTTTCGAAAATTATTTTATCATCTATGTTTGTGATTTTTCAGTTATTTATTGTCAATGTCTTTTTGAATTTTTCATCTTATTGAATTATGTTAGAGGTGTTTCAATATCAACATTAATGTATTCTTTTGGCTACTTTTTTGAGTTAATGTATTCAATAAACTGGTTTAACATTTTTATAACCTGTTTTTTGCAACTTAAAAAGTATATTAATTAGACACACTCTCAATTTCAATCTTTCAAATGATTCAAGGAAAATAAGGAGACTAGACCTCAGTTCGCGAAGGTTTTTGAGTGAATAGTTGTGAATTTAATTTTTTTAGTTATAATTCAAGTAAGGCGTGATCTTTATTATTCTAACAAATTTAGCTTTAACTTTAAAGTAATCTTCCTTTTTTATCTTTTCATGTTAATGTGGTTGAACCTAATATCGTAGTAGTATTTTATTTTTTTCGAGGAGTTTCCAAGTAAGTCTTTTTTTAGGATTTAATTTATAATTAATATTTATAATTTTTTATAAATTTATTTTTGGTTTTTAATTTTTCTAATTCTATCTCAGTTTCAAACTAATAAAATAGTAAACACTTCGAATAAGCAAATCATAAATCTTGCATGTGTAGCGCGGACACACGCCCCCATTTTATTAATCTATACTATACTGTAATAGCCGGAATAGAGATAATTTGGTTCAACGGTTTGATTCAACGATAATTCCCTAATTTTGATTATTACAAAAATAGATAAATAATGTTATATATCTAATAAACTATTAAATTATTAAACTATTACTAAATATAGTATACTTATCCTACTAAACTACGAATACAACTTATCCTATTATTAAAAAATATAAATAATAGTGTTATATATCTGCTAAACTACTAAATTGTTAATCTACTAGAAATAATCTATTTATTCTATTAAATTACGACCACATGTTATTCTATTATTTTTATTATAAATTTATAATCATTAAATATTTATATAAATATTTTAAAAATATAATATAACTAGATAAATAAAAATTTAAAATATTAATGGGAACCCGTGCGATGCACGGGATTTATGCTAGTTAACTAATAATATTTGTTTCTTTGGTTCTAGTTTTTAAAACTTGGGTCTAGTTAGTTTTTCTTCTGGACTGCTTTTAGCTGTTTTACGAATATGATGATGTCACCACCTACGGAAAAATGTTGTATCAGAATAAAAGAAAAGATAGGTAAGCTTGCCTAATAGCAATTACGTTTGTATAAATTTGTACCTAACCCCTCTACAATTTCAACAGTTTGATCTAAATTTCGGTTCAGATCTCAAAATGTTTATTTAATTATTTTAAGGTCTTATAATAATAAATATATTATTTTTGTATGATGTAAAATATTATCTTTATAATTATTATTAATTACTTGTTTTATTTTAAAATTGTTAATTAATGAATAATAAAATTCTAATTAAACTTTAAATATATATGAAAGATAGTAAACGAGATTTGAGTACTCCAAATGCACGTTGAGTTCTCATCGCATTTTTATTTATGTTGTATTTCAAATTAAGTTTTATGTGTTGTAATTTTTATTATAATGTTTGAATGTATTCGTAATTTGAATTCAAGAAATGTAATGATATTTATTTAATTACGTTTAAAATTTAAATTATTATTCAAATTTGGACAGAGATTTAGGCCATTGTTGGGTGAATTTGAATCGAAATCGGTACAAATTTGGACTTTTAGGCCACTCTTGGAGTTGGCCTAATGGTAAAGAGATAATGAAAACTATTTTAAGTTTTTACTTCCAAATTTTTTGAAACGGTTTTTCGGCATTAGACCATTAGTTGTCAATTTTTTGTTGAATTTCTATCCATTATTAATGATAGATCCGGGCATCAATCAATTAAAATCAACTATAAAAGTTAGTAGTCCCTCGATTCCAAAATTTTGTTCATATTTTAATATTTTATACTGTTCATGGTAAGCGGTTGAAGCGATTGACTACTAATTTACGTTTAATCTATAATATCAAATATAGTCATGAGTGATTTTGTTGGATTTGTATTTATAAATATTTTAATATAATGAAATTTTTATATTTAATACTAATACGATATTAAAGATATTAACAATAAAAAATATGAATTAGCTAACGTGTCTAACACATGTACGAAAGATATTGATTGAAACTAGTAAGATAGCCCGTGCTTCGCACACGGGAATTTCTTGAAATATGCAAAAAAAAATTAAAATAATTTAGTGCAATATCGTAATTTTCAGCATATCTTTATATTGTGAAAAAATGCAAAGCTAAAATAGTTATTTCTTTTATTTTTATATTATTTATAAATTATACAATTGGTTGTTAGAATCTGCGTATCCGGAAAATCAGTTTAACTTTGGAAACAAACATATGTTTTAAAAGAAAACATGTAAATTACAAAAATTTGTAAGCCTAGATTTTTCTAAAAAAAATTACAAAAAATATCGATTGATTTATTACAAACCTTCATAAAGTTTTTTAGTGATTCTACAAAATCATGTAAAATCTTATGTAAGCTAAATACATGGAAAATGTATTGTTCACAAATATATTAGTTGTCTTACATGAAAAATATATTGCTCACAAATATCCATTATATTGAAAGAAACTATAAAATATATTTATCTCAATCTTGGTCAAATCTTCATAAAGATATTAATTTTATTAGATTGAAAATCATTGTCTCAATTAAGTAAGCTGCATATATTGGAGATATACAATGTAAAAAATCCTACAAAAACCAAGATGAATTGTCAACCCATTGGCATTCGTGTTTCAGCTCTAGTTGCAAGTCATAACTTATACTGTACAATCTCTCTCGGGCAAAAAATGATGCAGGTTAGTTTGTACTTTGTTTGAAAGTACAAAACATATATATATATATATTTATAGTTTGGAAGTACTAAATTGTTTGAAACAATTTAGTAATTTTAGTTTTTCTTGAAAATTACGTAATGATTTCAATATTATCAGATTATGCAAGATCAATTATCAAGCACAAAAGAGGGCCTTAAATCTAGGGGGAAAAGCTTCTTAGTCGGAATTTCTGAACATAACTTAATATATTTTAGTTGGCAAATTAATAAAAATATAAAATTAATTGTTTGCATATATATTGATGACAGAGAGTACCAAAACCATTCACATTGGAATTTGGTGCCAAACTTCCTCGACAAATATTTCTTGTTTGCAAAGGAGGAATTAATTGGGAAGGAGTTTACGATAGTGAAAATAAAAAATTACTTGGATTTGAAAATTTTATTAAAGGTCATAACGTCCGACAAATGTATACGGTATTGTTGGATTATATTGGAGGTGGAAAGTTCTTTATTGAGATATATAATTCATCTGGTCTTGCAATAGATTATTGTGGGTGTTATTCGCAAAATTGTGTGAATATACCTAATAATATAAAAGAAAAAGAGTTCATTCTCAGTTTGGATAATTTGGAGGATGAGAAGGCGATGATGCGGTATTTTTTTAGCGTACTTGGAAGGGAATTAACTTTTTATGAACACACCATCCGACCATCTGATATAGCGCCATGGATAAGTAAAATGGTCGGTTATTTCTTAAATGTTTTCTTTTAACTTTTCTGTGTTATAAATGTTTAATTTATTGATAATTTTACTGATACAGCTATTATCGAGAAAACTGTCAGAATTATATGGACAATGGAAAGATGGAGATACAATACAATTGTGTTTTTTGTATAAAACGTGGGAAGTAAAAATTGAGAAATCCCACAATGATTATTACTTTGGTAATGGATGGAAATAATTTGTGAGGGATAGTGGAGTGGAAATATTTGACATTCTTGTGTTCGATTCACCCGAAGTATATCATCTGTGTATTAAACTAATGACATGTCATGTGAATTCTCTAATTTAAAATGGAGGGGATAGCCTGGTTCATTTCGCCTAACATAAAGGCGGGTAATGTTTGATTATTGGCTGCAACTACTATCGCGCATGACCGCAATATTGATGCAGTTTGATAATTCTGAGAAAACTTTATACTTAAAACTAAGAGTGAGTCATTGCACTAAAATTAGACAGTGAATCTATGTCATATGGATAAGGTTTCTGTGTCAGGATCAGGTTTCTGTGTTAGAAATTAAAAAATAGTAGCACTTCTTCATACATATTTATAACGGCATTTAACAAAAGGAAACTATAAATGAATTTCGAAATGAAAGATATAAGATAAAACATGATGTTAACTTACCTGCTAATGTTATGTTTTGAATATCAGATTCACTCAATTGAAGGTAGATATTTCCAGTAGATTTTCTGCGGGAATACAATACGTCATCAGAAAGGGCTTTCCAGTGTTCAGTCCAGAGCTTCAGAGGATCAGCGACTTAATTGTTCGAGAGAATGAAAACAAAAAGTTGTCTGAGCTGATATGGCATAGCATGGACTGCATTCTCGGACATAGCAATATGCCATTGCCTATCATCATTCAAGAGACCAAGTGCATCACATGCCTCCTTATATGTATTGTATACAATTCCGTTTACGGTCCTTAGATCCCTGAAAGAAGTTGCTCCCTTTATGTGCATAAGAATCATCCGGAGGAAAAAAGTCTCACCAGATGAAGCATGAACATCGGACAATCGTCCAAAAACTGTGCCTCTTTCACGTATTTCCAACGACATACATCACCTTTCCAAGTGAAATATTGAGGAAACTGGTTGTATGTAAACTGCCTTGCCTCGGGGATATTTTTATTTTCCTCGAACCATCCTTCAAGTTTACTAAATCTCATCTTTGCTCTGTCAGCAACATCTTGGAGGTTGTCATGCTTCTTGAAGGACACATTTTTCTCACCCTCCAGATGCACCGGCAAACGATCAACACTTGGGAATCGATGATGTATGTCAAAACCAAATAGACGCCAAGCAGCTTCAGAAGCACAGATATAACGTCCATCCAAAAAGTTTTTTATTTCGTCTCTTATCTTAGGCTTTGTACATGAGGTGCTTGTTTCACCCGAAGTGTGCTTCTTCCTTAGAAGCATTGTAGCTGTGTCATGACCTTTGAGACAGTATTTAAATAGATACTTCAAAGACCGTGAGCTATTGCAAACTTCTAAATTTATGTGACAGTGAAACCTGATTAACAAATCTCTGTTGTAAGGTACGACAAATTGGTTATCCAATTTGACACCTTTCTTCTCTACGTGAAGCTCTGTTCGGCGTCTACGATATACTGGGAAACCACAATCGTCAAAGAAAGTATTGGCATTATATCTGAAATATTTGCATAAGAATAGTTAAGTAAGGCAAAATAATATATTAAAAAATTCAAATTACATTTAAAATATATCATGTCAAAACCTAGTTAATTTTGAAATAAATGCCAACATATTTTATTAAAAAAAGGCATAAAATAAAGAATTTACTTTTTGGGAAAATGACGACCGCACTGCCCCTTCACCATATATGGTGAATATGAGTAGTCCTTTCCGCAAGGTCCATGAATGATAAAATTCTGAACAACATGATAACCAATCAGATCATTCTTAGAATCAGGTATTTCTGCAGATATCAACTTATCAATTTGTTCCGTGTTCTGTGGGCGGTCTCGTGGATGTAACCATATCAACATATGGCAATGAGGAAGACCACGCTTTTGAAATTCAATAACATACATGACTGCAAAATGAATATTAAAGGATAAGATGAATAAGAGATGTAATTGTAGTGTACTCTAAATTTGAAATGGACAAAATAATTTTTAAAAAAAGAGAGAATTACCTCCTATACATTTACCAAAATAATTTTTTTTCTTAATAAGGTCTAACAGCTGATCAAGCTTTAGCTTAAAAACTCTAGCTATTACATCCGGTTTATCTGCAACATCTACTCCGGGAAAATGTTCCATCATACTCTTAATCTCTGGCCATTGTGTATTGCACGTCATTGTAAGAAATAGGGATGGATGTCCAATAGTCCGACAAATTGCCAAAGAATCTTTAAAATATTGATTCATGTATCTCTGAGAGCCGGTATGCGTTGCTGGAAGAATGACATTTTTTCCTTTATTACATGGGTCTGTGTCACCTTTTGCAACTGAATCACGAATGGATCTGTACAAATCTGACCTTATAACACTCTGATGATTTCTTATCCAGTCCAACCTATACTGCTCAACTGCAGCAAAAGCATCAACTATAAACTGCTGCCATAACCTTCCACCGAGGTGAAGATTCATTCATGTTCACGATGTAGAACGGATAATATAGTTACTTTGATTATTAAACATGATCATTACAGGTAAAAAATAGCAATTTAAACTATGATAATATCATCAATAATCATAGCACACTCTATTATGAAGTTTTCCATCCAGAATAATTTTGAGTTTTTTAGCGAAATACCTTCATCGGGACGTATCATCAATTTGTAAGCATAGTATTCCCGCATTGTGATAGTTGTTCTATGATGTGTCTCATCCGGATGCTGATCATTATCTGTCTCAACATCTTGACATTGGTGTTTCTTGTTGTGTAGAGGGATCTTTAAATGGAATCCGTCATCTCCATATGGGAAAAGCAAAGGATACTGAAGCTGCATAAAGTGCTTGCAAGTCTCAAAAACCCTTTTCAGATACCTTTCTTTTGTTTGAACTACAATGTCTCTGAATGGACATGTATCATCACTGTCACCAACCAATAAAGCAGCCACCTCGTTTGATGGTCCAACCTGATTAGGTCTACCGGAGGCAGATTTAGAAGAAACCAATAGCAAGTGAAAGTCATCTGTTTCGGGCAAATTCAAGCGGTCACGTGCATATCTAAATCCTTGAGCTAGTTGATTGTGTTCATCCAGCATGTCCAGCAATCCTTGAACAATCTCTGGATCTAAAGAATCTGATCCAGGAACAACGTTCATCCGGTTTGCAACTTCATTTTCAGTATCATAGACATAAAGTTGACAAAATTTAGGTGGCTGGCCATCCTTAGGTTTGAGACTACCAATTAGGTGATAATTTTGACCATTTAACTTGAAGTAGTATGGACCTCCTCCATTATTGATCTTCCGGTCTATTTTCCCTCCGATAGATGTGAATTGAAAAAGTGAATTGTACGGTCTCATGTTTTTTTTGAAATGAGACGATTTCTCACCACCACTAAGCAATGAAACGAGGAATGGAGGAGGTTTTTTTTCAGGTGGTAGCCTAACTTGACCATCTTTGCAGCATAGTGTAAATGTTGGAGTGCTGTTCATCGAAGATTTATTGTTCCTTTCTTCGTTCCACATTACAGCATTACATTTCCGGCATATTTTGGATGGTGGACCAAGGTCCATGTATTCTCTCCATAAATCTGTCATATTCCACATATAAAAGTTGATAAGTTTGATTGTACTTCCTACAATAATTAAACTTAAAATAATCATTGTTAGATTATGATTTAGAGATATAATAATGCTGTAAGAATAAGTGTCAGATTTGTTCACACCTGGAACTGGTACATCGCTTTCTTCATCTTCCAAATATTCTCCACGATGAACATATGCTGTGACACGCCAAAATTATGAGAATTGAGTTATAAGCATCCAAATTAAATATGTAAAAAAAATGCGTAACATAAGCAGCTGAGTACATACAATATTCATCTGCATCATCATCATCATCTGTATAAAGTATAGACATTTAAAATTAATTACAGGGATAAACATATAAATAAAATATAGCATATTCAAGGTAGAGAAAACGCACCCGACACAAATTGCTCGTATTCTGGCATTTCCTCAAGTGGTTCTTCACCTTCCTCATTGAATGCAGTTAACAAATTTTTAACACCAGAGGTATTTGGCTTATCCATGCCTGGGTTTACACTTATATGATCTATTGATATATTTAACAGAGAAATATATGAAATTTTAAAATTTGGTATGAAATGATGTATATAAAGAAAAATCAGTGAAGAATATAAAAGAAGGAGTTTCAAGTACCTTTTGATGCTGAATACCAAGCTGGAGAAATAGTTATAACCATAAATCATCATACAAATTTGATAAACAATAAAATTCAAAAATTGCAATTCAACAAAAAAATTAGGTGCATATTCGGTACCTGGCATTTCAACACCAATCTGCTCTGGTTCTGGAATAATAACATTAATAGTTCGTTGGGATTCCATTTTTTTAGCTGTGACTGAAGTTTCAATTATCCGAGGATCAATAATATTTTTACTGCTTCCATATTTGTACTTTGGTAAAGTTTGCAAACCCCTGTCTGCAAAGTAATTAAAAAAATGGTAACTATGCGTTGGAATAGGATATGGTATGAAATTTATCATTTTGCAAGTTTTAACTATGTTTGACTATTATTAATAAATTACAAATAATATTGTAGTCACCTTTATTAAATGTATCAAATTTGATTTGTTGTTCTACCGCTAAGTTTCGATTGCTGCACGGCGTTATCCATTCAGGAGGGAGTTGAAACCTCACATTACTTTTAGTAGAAGATGTAGTTTTGCTGATAATCCGTGATAATGGACTTTGTACTGTAACTTTTTATAAAGAACATGGAAGTTGTTATTTGTCATTGCCTAATTTGTAATTAATAAGTTCTTAAAAAAACTAAGAAATATCATTATGAAATATATAACCTGAGGATCTCTGCTGATGGGTCACCACACTGCCTTGACTCCTCAAGGAGTGTATAAAACTCAGGGTTGATGAATTTTGAAGCTGGCCTGTCAATGGAAGAGTATTGCTATATTCTACCAGGACAATGGCCAATTCGTACAATTATTATCAATGAAGTAAATGACATTGTGACAAAAAACTACACAATAGTAACTTGCCTGATGAATTTTGCTGATGGGTAAGCACACTCCGTTGGCTAACACCATATTGTATGAATTCACTATGTGATGGAGTCTGATTAGGATCAATATTTTTATTAAACAATTCAGTCTGAGTTGTTCTTCGGTTATTGTTATCACTGGCTGGCATATGACTCTGTCTCTTGTTTAGACCTAATAAAAATTAAAAAAAAATTTACGTTATCTAATAAACATGGAAACATATCATACTAAAAAATCGGGATAACACAAACCACTGCGTGTTGAGGATAGAGATAATGGTCCGAGAGATTGTCGTTTAACCCCTACATAGAAATTTTTAAAAAAGAAATTATGGTAGTACAACAAAACTATAATTTCTTGAAGAGTAATATAGGATGAGAAACGACTGGTTACCTTTGTTTAATGTATCCCTCTTGCTGGGTTGCTCTGTTTCATTGTTACGCAGTATGGGTGGTGTAATTTGCGAAGCAGGGAGTTGGAATAAAAGCTTTTTATTTTTGGGTTCTGGATCATGACAAAAGTATCATATATATGTAAAATTAAACAATATACTTAACAATATAAAAAATTATTTCAAAACATGATAACATTGGAATATTTCAGTTTATATAATTAAATCCTAATGAGTCTACATATTACGGTTAATGGTAGTTTACAGCACAATCACAACTATATAAACATACCAAATTTAGGCGCACACACGACATTAGGATTTATGTTTTCATTTAACCCTGCAGGAGAAGTGAATTTCGCAGCTTTGATACCACTATCAGGTGTATGACTATGTCTTTTCTGGATACCTAATGGAATACACAGTTGTTTTTATAGTTAGCACAACAATTAAGCGCATATAAGCCACAAAAAATTACAAACCACTGTTTGCTGGTGATGGCGATAATAGTCTGAGAGGATGTCGCCTAACCCCTGGAAAAAATTGTTAAAAGAAACAATTATGATAATACAATAGAACAACAATTGCTTGTAAAGTAAAATAGGATGGGAAATGACAGGTTACCTTTATTTAATGTATTAATCTTTTTCTGTTGCTCACTAACAATGTTACGCATGGTGAGTGGTGTAATTTGCGAAACAGGGAGTTGAAAGCTTACTTTTTTATTCTTCAAATATGGATCATGAAACAATGACAGTGAACACAGATGATAAATCAGCTTTAAAAAAGAATTCAGACATTAATAAATCTTAACATAAAAATTATTTGTTGATCAATACAGATTCAAATAAAGGACAAAATATGATGACCCTCCAAAAAAACCCTTTTCAAGTTAAATCTTATTTAAATTGATGTGTAGGTTGCCGCAGCAGGCCTCGCTGAACTTTGTACACGTGAACAGAAGCAATAATGTATCTCTGATAAACATTATGGCGTCACTGATTCAATATTACAGTTGAATTTACAGAATGGTATCATGCTGTTGCACTCGAGCTTGATGAGGAGAAACTATTTGATTTGATGGGATTCAGGTGTTGCAAGTGCCGTAGGATAAAGTTGCCCATTTACCCAGTTGAAAAGCCTGTGTCTGAGGGTAGAAATCTGCGAAGAGGTGATCTAAAGCAAGGAAATATGGGAGTGGATTATCAACTTGCACGCATAGAAGGTGCCAATCCTTTCAGTTCTCTTTCTAAGGCTGAACATGTTATTGATGATAAGACTCCAGAAGTTAATATGAACTCCTTGCCTGGATCAAGAAACATATCAGTCTGGAGGCATATAATGCAGAACAATACTATGGTCTTTTTGCCGGAAAATAATGCAGGGGCCTTGGAGGTGCGTCAATGGCAGGGAGTGGCAGTTGTCCTATAATGATTAACAATTTGTCCTATAAGTTTTAATATATCTAGAAATATGATATTGTCCTATAATGCTTATCAATTTATTATGTTTCCTGTCAGTTCTCTTTCTAAGGCTGAACATGTTAGTGAAGAGAAGACTCCAGAAGTTAATATGAACTCCTTGCCTGGATCAAGGAATATATCTGTCGGAAGGCATATAATGCAGACCAGTACTATGGTCTTTTTGTCGCCTTCTAATTTTATATTCCAGCAACTCGTCCTTTACCACTTAAGACCAATCACAAAAAACCTATAGAAGTTAGGAGTTTTGACAGAGACGCTCTTCCAGGAACAAATGCACTAACTATAAATGCCTTTCATGGAAATATTATGGGCTAGTGCAAACTAAACCCAAAATTTAGACATAGCAATAAGGTCAATAACTGACTTTTAATTAGACTTGAGTATGGACTAATTAAAAATAAACGTATATAACGATCAGTTTCGAGTAAATATAATGAAAATAAAAAATTCTGATCAACAGGGGTATTGGAATTATTTGAAGATAACAGCTCAACAGAATTACGGTTCATCTATTAACTTACTTTTTTCACACATGAGTTTGGGAAAATTCCAGAAGTTAAAACTATAAATTCAAATAGCGACGATACATGTTATCATCAATTAATTTGTATGCATATTAGCTTGTAAGAACGACATAAAACTGTAATTACCATTGTCATTTGTACTATCTGTAGGCGGTTGAGTAACAGGACTTTCATGGTCGGTGTCTGTTATAATCCGCGAAGCAGGAAGCGAGAACATAAGCTGACTCTTTATGCATACAGGATGTTTGTCAACTTCTGGTGTATAAGGGGATTTCACTATATTATACAAAATATATCACAGTCGTCATAAGAAGGTCTGCATATAATTCTGAAATTCTTTTCGCATCAATATAGTTCAAAAAATTTAAACTACTAATCAAAATATAAAGATATATACATTGTTTTGTTTTAAGGCATCTTGACCACTGGAAGAAACTCATCATTGCCATGGATGCAGCCTTTGGGATGGAGTATTTATATTCAAAAAATATTGTGCATCTCTCAAGTATCAAATTAACTTGAGTTGATTATGGTGAGGCATTATTTGTTTACAAATAAAAAATAGTTGTCAACATTAATTACACGCAAAGATGCAATCAAATCTGACAACTATATTGACTTTAATTACACGCAAGATCGACATTAATCGTATAATCATATTTAATTATACCTAACACTTTAAATAAAGGAAAAGATACAGTCAAATCTGGAGATTGAAAAAATAATGCGCGTGATTATTTATACATGAATGATTTAAGCTAATGCATATTATGCCATAATCATAGCTAACTCGTTAACTATATAAAATGATACAATTAAATATAAAGATTAAGTAAATCATGTGCGTGATTTATGACATATCAATTTTGAATTCTTTGTTTGTATTTGGTTGAAAATCAACGGAATATCACACTATTACATTAAATGAATTTAGAATGTCACATTTTTATATTATTATAATTAATAAATTATAAATACTTGTTTATTTTGGAGATATGATTTTAACCTATCTCATTACATATAGAGATTTAAAAAAAATTGGTAAAATCCGAAATAGTTGATTTATAAATTATAGATTTGTTAGTAATGAGAAAATCTGAAATTATAGATTTGTAAATGAGAGATTTGTTAGTAATGGTAAAAAGTTTAAAAAGGAAATGATTTTGTTAAAATGGTAAGTAAAGTTTAAAAGTCAAAAAGGAAATGTTTTTGAATTTGAATTAGAATTAATGATAAAAGTATAAACATTAATTAGAGTGATTTAAGGCTAACCGAAGGTGGTTAACATCATGGTTAAGTCCTGAAAAAGGAAAGAATTTCATGAATTTTGATTGGTCGATATTGAAATGGTGGCTTCTGATTGGCTGAAAATTATGAGAAAATCTCTGATTGGCTAACTACATGGTGTGGTAGACTCAGCTTTCAATATTTTGAATACTGTTCAAAGAAAGTATTGGCATTATATCTGAAATATTGACATAGCAATAAGGTCAATAACTGACTTTTAATTAGACTTGAGTATGGACTAATTAAAAATAAACGTATATAACGATCAGTTTCGAGTAAATATAACGAAAATAAAAAATTCTGATCAACAGGGGTATTGGAATTATTTGAAGATAACAGCTCAACAGAATTACGGTTCATCTATTAACTTACTTTTTTCACACATGAGCTTGGGAAAATTCCAGAAGTTGAAACTATAAATTCAAATAGCGACGATACAGGTTATCATCAATTAATTTGTATGCATATTAGCTTGTAAGAACGACATAAAACTGTAATTACCATTGTCATTTATACTATCTGTAGGCGGTTGAGTAACAGGACTTTCATGGTCGGTGTCTGTTATAATCCGCGAAGCAGGAAGCGAGAACATAAGCTGACTCTTTATGCATACAGGATGTTTGTCAACTTCTGGTGTATAAGGGGATTTTACTACATTATACAAAATATATCACAGTCGTCAGAAGAAGGTCTGCATATAATTTTGAAATTCTTTTCGCATCAATATAGTTCAAAAAATTTAAACTACTAATCAAAATATAAACAGATAAATACATTGTTTTGTTTTAAGGCATCTTGACCACTGGAAGAAACTCATCATTGCCATGGATACAACCTTTGGGATGGAGTATTTACATTCAAAAAACATTGTGCATTTTGATTTGAAATGTGACAACTTACTGGTGAACCTGAAACATCCTTCTAGGGCCATTGTGCATTGTTCATGTATGAGTTACCTTGTGTGTACTGTTATTTTAAAAAAAGCCTCAAGCTAAACATCTGTTCATCATTGGTTAATTACTACTTTTCAGGTTGCTGATTTTGGTCTGTCAAAAATCAAGCGCAATACCTTGGTTTCAGGGGAGACAGGGGAACCCTACCTTGGATGGCCCCAGAACTGCTGAATGGAAGTAGCAGTAAAGTTTCTGAAAAGTTATGGTCCTGACATTTCTATCTTATTGACGCATTTGTTAAAACGTGGAATAACATCTAGGAATTCTGAAAGGTAATCGATACTTACACTATATCAGTAATGAATATGGAATCTGGTTATACAACTAATAATCAAAAAATAAACAGATAAATACATGCAACTTTTAATCAGACCTTATCTCAATAATTAAAAATTAATTGTTGATTATTGTGCAAATAAGACCTTATTATGTGTAAAATCAGACCTTGTAAGATGATCATTCAGACATAAATTAAATTGTAAAATGAAAGAGTGTAAAAGAGAAATTGATCAAGAGTACAAATAAGAATGAACTAACACAAAAAAGAAGAAGCATATACCAAATCCAGTTGAATCCATATATCTGTCAGCTGCTTTGTCGTCCATTCGAGATTGTAAGAAGTTTATAGATAGTATTGATAACGTGGTATGCAACAAATTGTGCGATAAAAAATTATGTTTACAAAGAAGAATCAGCAGAATAATATAGCTCTACAATCAAGGAAATTGAAATATATTAGATGATAATTGTGATCGGACATTCCTTTTATTCTTTGCAGAATAATTGTGATTGCTGTTATATTGGTAGTTACCATGTTGAATTAGGACAAATATGTTGGATAGTGAATATGGAGTATCCGGAACCCATGGATAGTGAGTATGGAGTATCCGCTAAATATAGTATTGTTTGTATTGATAAATTGAATTTGGATAAATCCATAGGTTGTAACCGGGTCTGATTATTAAATTGGATCCTGTATTTGAATTTTGTATGACCAAAAAGGGTAAAAAATTGATTAAGAAGAGGAAAATATAGAAGAGCATTTTAAGTAATTTGTAAAAGCTAGTGCTAATAAACATTATGAAATATATTGATTTATACACATTATCGTTTGCACAATTTAATGTACAAGTTGAGTAAATTAATGTAGAAATAAGCATTTTGTTTAATTTACAGTTGCTTAAAAAAGTAGGAGAAACATTGTAATTTACAAAGACTCCACAAGTCCAAAACAGAACCCAAATCCAGAAGAAGACAAATTGACTAAAATTTGAGTAGCATTACAATACTCCTCTGAATTCCCAACTTTCACACTTAACCCTCACCAAATCTCACTTGAAACCTAATAGATAGATAGATAGAGTATACACACAGTCACACACATAGCCCCTGCCCTGACAGACACTCACCATTTTTTATATCAATATTCACACACACACACACACAAACACACTACCCTCCAATCTCTCTATCATATCTCACTCCCTTATCAGACATACATACATACATACCCCCTTCGTTCTCTTCTCATCACCCAATACCCAGATCTTAGATCCCTAACTAACAAAATGCTCACCTTTTAATCCCCCCCGCAAATCATTCACAATGTTTTCAACTTCAACTCCATTTATCCCAACAACAGTCCTTCTATTCTCCTTGATTATCATCTTCTTTTTTGCCCCTTCTTTTCTCCCAATCACTAAATCACCACCAATCCCTCTTGCTGATGAACTTGATGACTTGTCTTTATTCACACGCGCCACTCGACGCGCCTCCGCTAAGTCCCGCCTTGGCACCACCAATCATAACCCCAAGATTGCTTTCTTGTTCTTGACAAACACTGACCTCTATTTTTCACCCTTGTGGCAAGTGTTTTTCAACAACCACTCTGCCTTGTATAATATATACATACACGCTGACCCAACTCTTCAAATTACACCACCTACTGGTGTTTTTCAAGGCCGTCTCATTGCTAATTTGCATAGGACTTATCGGGGGACTGCCACGCTTGTTTCCGCTGCTCGCCGCCTTCTTGCCACCGCCATTCTTGATGATTCCAGTAACTTCTACTTTGCTCTCATTTCGCAACAATGCATTCCTTTACATTCTTTTATGTTTGTTTATAATGCCTTATTTACTACTGATTCGGATTCCACTGCGTTAGATAAGATTAGTTTTATTGAAATTTTGTCCAATCAATCCATTTTATGGGATAGATATAATGCTAGAGGTAAACGTGTGATGGTTCCGGAAGTACCCTTTGAAAAGTTTCGGGTTGGGTCTCAATTTTTTATACTAACTAGGAGGCACTCCTTGATGGTGCTTAGGGATAAGAGATTGTGGAGAAAATTTAAGATTCCATGTATAAATGTACATTCTTGTTATCCCGAAGAGCATTATTTTCCTACATTGTTGTCGATGTTGGATCCGAAGGGGTGTTCTTCTTATACATTGACAAGGGTCAATTGGACGGATAGTGTTAATGGTCACCCTCATACTTATTACCCGCCTGAAGTGTCGGCACAACTGATTTACACTTTGAGGGAGTCAAATTCCTCTCATTCATATCTGTTTGCCCGGAAATTCTCACCGGATTGTTTGAAGCCGTTGTTGGATTTATCCGAGAAAGTCATCTTCAAGGACTGATTTTAAACTTGGTAAGTGCATTTTGTTAATTTCCTTTCGTACTGATTTCAAACTGAGATTTAATCTGATTTAATATTTGGCAACATGAACTGGATTGATGATAAAATTGGTGGTGTGAATTGCGTAGTAGGTGATCTGATCTTGAAGTTTGAATATTAGATTATGAGAAGGCAGAGTCAAGGTGTCATTTTTTTAAATGGATCTGTTGTGATTGTGAAGAATTATAAGCACTTTGGATTTTAATGAGGAATATATTCATTGGATAACTAGTATTAGTTTAAGACTTTTCTTGCTTATTACAGAAACTTTATCGTAAATGTATGAAATTAAAAATAAATGAATAAATATCTAAAGGTAACAAGGGCAAAAACAGGAACTAGGAAGAGGGGACTCTAGGTGTTGGTATACCAAAATAACTAAAAAACTCTCTTTTAAGATGATGTATCAGAATAGATGTCTCTATTAACCTATACTATAATTCATGTAGTTTGGATACTTCTTTAAATCAGATACAAATTATCAGCAACATGCCTGAAAACTATGTAGTAGAACATTTATCTGCTTATCTTCTTAGTACACATACTTGAAACCTTTCTGGATTTGGTTGAGAAACCTTAAATATTGTTTTTAGTGGTCCAGTTTTCTTTTATTCTTTGTGTATAGAATGGGAAATGAAACCAGTCGTTTTAGTGGGGTTCTTTTGTGGTAGTTGAAATTCGGAAATAATGCAAGATTGACATTAGAGTTACATATCAAGGTCTATTACTAATAATACTAGTGGTTGTTGAGCTCCTCTGATCTTTGGGAATTTATTGTTAGACCTTAAAAGAAATAGGGGCATGTGTTTGTCAAAACTTCTTCATTACGAGTTTCAGTTGCTTGTGTATTCGGTGGAATAGAGAAGGCATTAACTAGACAATCCAGCAAGTTTTACTTGCTACCTGATCATTTGACAATTATTTTGTCTTTATTTTTCTTAGAGTAGGTTCTTGGCTAACAAATTCCACGTTTTCTTTTCAAGTTCTTTAACTCTTGCTCCCTCAACTTTGGATGAAGAAAGTGAACAAAAACACTTTGGATTGTTTAGGATACAATCCTTATATCATCGAAATTTATTTACAAGTTTTTTTTGGAATCACGCTTAGCGTAGAACTCATATTGCTAGATCTAAAACTTTGAAGATTTCACAGATTTCTTATTGATTTCCAATTTGGTTTTTTATTTTAGTTTCATCATCATTATATATTCAATATGTCGTATTCCTGGGTAGGTCCATATGTTGTTGGAGCCTACAGAAGTTAGTTAGAGTCTGAAGGTGCCTGGGAAAGGGTTTTCTGTGAATTATAGGTTGCTCTGAATTTTAGACACTGTATGCTAATAGTTACATGAAAGATGATGTATTAGGCTGTTTGTGCCCTATTTTCAGCAGTTCTGCTAATTCTAAGCTTTAGCAAATTGAAGTTGTTATATTTGTAACTTTTTTGTTTAGGTCTGGCTGCAAGTTTACTTATCCGAGGCCAGAATTTTCAGTTACTTGCAATTTGTGTTTGGTAGAATATTTAGGTGCTAACTATTTTGCCCTGCCTTCTTGTGACTTCCGTTTATAATCTGGTCTTTACAGGTGAATGGTACATGAATATTACCAAGCATTGAGCAACTTTGTCCAATTTATCATTTGGGCAACGGACGTTGGAAGATGTTCATTTTAAGTGAGCACAACCATGTTCTTCCTCCAGTGAGTTCAGAACTTCAAGTTGATTAAGGAGCTTATCCGGAAAGCGGATAATCAAAAGAAATGGGAAATGGGTGTAAGTTTGGTGGGTGTAATAATATTAGTTTTGTTGTCTACTATGTTGAAATTGGGCTTTCAAAATTTGGTAATATTTTATTGGTATTTGTATATATAGTCCAGTTCATGTAATGTGAAAAAATAGGATAAAAAAAACAAGATCTCCAGAATCATTGTTATTTTAGCTATTGTATCCAACATGTAAACACATGATCTACAATGTAGCCAGTATGTTGTCAAAAAAAAACAAAGTATCTAGATTTGAGTCACTGTAAAGAACACACGGGTTATCAATTCTTTTGACTTGCTCTGTTTTGCCGTTCTTCCAGCATTTAGGAATAACTTAAGTTTAATGTTGTGCTATTTCAAAGAAGAGAGAAAATGAAGGAAATTTTTTGTGTTACAGAGTTTTACCCAGGGATATCACATGACCTTTTCCCTAGCTCAATATGACCTTTATCCACACTGCCTCAAACCACTGCGACTCCTGTAAACAAATTTACCCAGATATGTCTGGTTCTAATCAAAGCTACTGAGAATTGTGTTTAAAGATTTAAAAAATTCGTTGTGTTAAAACGCCTTGTAAATATAATAAAATATAATATTTTAGTGATTTAAGACCGTGATTTTTTTATATTCACTTCAACAATATGTCTTATAATAGTGCGTTGTTATTAGTATAATATTATATTTGAATTATAATTGGAGGGAAATAAAAGATGAGAGAGAAGAGATGTGTAAAAAGAGAGAGAAATAAAATTTTTATTGATATAAATTAAATAGAGCATGCCTAGTGACCTTAAAAATGAGACATTTGATAAATATCCTAGTATTTAAATAAAGGACTAAACCTGAGACACCGCAGTATTTAAAGGATGCTCATGTTCTGTGCCAGCAGCTAAGAAATTAAGAAAGACTGATTCATACTTTCGTTATATTGACGTGCTTTACTACATTGACCAAACATAATAAAAAAGATTTTGGTTTATATAGTCCATATATTATACGAACAGAGAATTCAAACTTTTGAGCTATTCACCCAAATAACTCGGATCGGCTCGCTTAAATGAACTCGATTTGGTTCGTTTTCTTAAATGAGTCGATCTTGAATATGAAAACATTTTTAAATGGGTAAACAAGCGGAGCCGAGTATTTTGCCCTTTTAACGCGGACTCGGCTCGAAATCGGCTCAAACTCGACTAACTCGATTCTTATATATATTATAAATAATAAATTACTAGTCTAAAATCCGTGCGATACACGGATTGTTTTTAATATTATTTAATTTTTGAATTTAATTTGAAGTGAAAATTTTAAAGTATGAAATTTTATGCACGGGTTGTTTTTTATTTATTGTTTATTAATTGTTTTATTATTGTTTTTTAGAAATTTTAAGCTATGAATTTATTTAATATTTTTTTTTAATTATTTATGAAATTTTTAATTTATTTATTTAGTTTGGATGAATAACCTATATTCATTTATTTTAGTCCGACGCAAATATAGTGACTAAGGAACCATCTATATATTTTTTTATTAAAATAATACTGCATATTATAAAAAGCGAAGAAAACTTGTAATTATATAAACCGAAATATTGTACACACAGATCCACCATATATGATCTATTGTAAAATTAATTTTTAGTGTTACAAGATAAAGTGTTACCATAAGTGCTTTAAAAGTTTTTTAGCCTACATATGCCTACACATTTTTCTAGTACAGCCATTGATATAATTTTGTGTAACCATAGGTATAATGAGGCATTTATGGTTACACTAAATTTTGTGTTACCGTTGCTTTTAAAAATAATGTAACTAATAACTAAAATGTTTGGCGCGCATATAAATGAAAAGTAGAAGCGGGAGTTGAAAGAAATAAAAATAGGAGGGGGGAATTATTACACACAACTACATCTTTGTCCAAAAATTAAACCTCCCTCCCTCCCACTCACTCACTCACTCACTCACTCTCATCTCACCTCTCATTGCTCTCACTCACTCTCATCTCACCTCTCACTTTCCCTCAACACTCAGTTTTGTTATTCCCAAACAATCTAAACAAGAATTACATAAGGGGGGTTGAATGTAATTCTGGCTTCTTTTTGGATTTTAAGAATGATTCTTCTACAAATAAATAATTGTGTTTGATTTGCAATAGTGCGGAATAAGAATATAACATAAATCAAATCACAAAGCAATTAAATACAAGTATTTAAAAATTATATGGTGGATTAAACTTTTCCACCAGAGATATATATTAAGTAGAGAACTCTGTGATACAAATAGGACACAGCTGCTTACAAGTTGAACAACAAGAACTACAGAGAAATTCTTTACATATTTTGCTTTATCTATTTCTCTAGTTTTTTTTGCTTACTAACTTGGATACAATTCAACTTCCTACACTTGGTTTATATATCACCAAGATACATGATAATAAGACAAGATAATAAGACAAACTATATCTAGTCTAACTTCATGCTGCTACACTTCTCTTTCCAGCATCTTTGAATATCATCTGTTTAGCATGCAAATGGAAATGCTTCTTTGTTCTCTAAATTCTTCAAACAGGCTGTCACATTCCATTTGCATACAACCAACGCATGTGACTGTCAAGTCACTATCAACTGCTCTTTTGAATTTGAACATCCGTTGAAACTCAGATTGATCATTCGTTGGAACTTTGTCTGATCATTCGTTGAAACTCTGTTTGATCATCCATCGAGACTTATGTTGATCATCCGTTGAAGCTTTGTAAATCATCCATTGAGACTGTCTTCTTGATAGTTAACTCTACTTCATTTACACAAGATTACAAGACATCTAATATTTACAATTAACCATCCTATCTTGCATATCAATCTAGTAGTTAACATGACTTGAACAATCTACAACATCTAGTTCACTAAGCTATCCAAGTATGCAGAAATATGCTACTAGTCTTATTGTTATATAAGCCACTCTTTCAACGGATGTTGAAAATGATCATCCGTTGAAAGCTATAAATTCACTTAACTAAAATCTACTAAGTGTTTTGTTCAAGTTATCATCAAGTACACAACATAATCCTAACAAGTCTCCCCCAATTTATGTCTACTAGAATTGTAGCCATAAATTAAGAGAAATTTGATGATAACAAAACACTCTATGAATACAGAATGAAATATAGTAGATTAAAATTTCAAGTGCTGCAGTATATTGAAAATTATCACAAAGAAAGAGTGTCTTACAGATCATTTTCAAGGTGCTCCTCTAGACTTAGAAAATTTAGATCATTTCCTTGATTGCCTTAACTTCTTTCCCAGCTTCACATCATTCTCTTCAATCTGACATTGGAGTTGTCTGAAAAATTCGGATTCATCCTCATTTGTTGGATCTATCTTTTCTTGCATTACTCTGAGAGTTTCATTGCTAGAAATCTTTAGTTGATCTTCCAATCTGAAGAATCTTCAAATGTTCTTTTCATCCTTGAACTCCATGATCCAGTATGGCCTCAAATGCACCCTATCTCCAGTAAAAGGAATAGTCAATACTCTTGGGAGTGCATTTGGTCCTCTTTAGCTATTTCTTATCTCCTCAATCTTGTTTAATACCATTTTCTTGGCTACGATGTTGAATCTAAAGTTTTTCTTGATTGAGGAGAAGACAGTCACTAAAGTTGAATAGCCTTCATTGAAGATTCTGTGAAGTGGGCATGTAATTTCTTTACCACCCTTGTAGCTGAAGACTAATCTCTATGGAAGGTGCTTGTAGGCATCAATAGATCTGACTTCTTCAAGCTCATCCAGATAGAGATTTATATTTGAAAATTCTTTTATGTCACATATGAAGAGTTGATCTCCTTTGTTGACAGTAGGTTTGGGTTTGGCCACTTGCTTGGATTTGAGCTTGGTAGGCTTGACTGTTTTGACTACTCTTTCCTTTGTCTTCCTTTTTTTGGAAAAGATTGGAAGATTTAGATGAGGAAAAGGGAAGCTATCCCTATCTATAGGCTCATCCTTTGGAACAACGGGATAACCATGAAAGGTGATGTTGGGATCAACCTTGAATTCAGCTTTCTTCACAGTAGGTATGACTGATTGGCTTGAGGTTGTAGATTGGGCTGACATGTAGTCTTCCTTGTCTTCATCAAAATTTATCTTTCTCTTTGCATGCATCTTGTATCTAAACATCCTTTTTATCTGCTTTGGTTCTTCTTTCTTTCCTTCACCCAGATTCTCAGTTGGCAAAATAGTCTCTGTGATTTCAGGCTTCTTAGCTTGGTTCTTGGCTTCTAAAGCAACTTGCTTTTGTTGTTGTTTGAGCGTCACCTTTTCCTCTTTCTTAGCCTCTGTAAATTGTGGATGTCCAGCCACTACACAGATCAGTTTACAATTTCTGTAGATTTTAGCAATCCTTTTCTTTAGTACTAAGTCTCTAGGTTCCTTGAAGAAATCTATAGACCTTCCAATCAGCTTCTTTTCATCTGGCCTAGAGATTTCATATGATAGGTCCAGTGGATTTTTCTCTGAGGTTTTTGGATAATTTCTTTTTGGCTTAAAAATCCCACTGGCCTTTGGAGACTTGATTGTTAAGGGTTGACCCCTTTCTAAGTTCCCTAGGCTCATCTCATCAGCTGAAATTTATCTCAATTGAGAGAAGTGAGAGAAGACTTTGTCTTTCTTCTCAATTGGACCAAACTTCTTTACAATTTCTTCATCAATTTTCTTCCATTTGTCATCCAGTTCTTTCTCAACTGCTGTAACATCAAGCTATTTAGATTTCTCATTTGATTCCAACTTAGCAGCTGCTATCTTAATTAGATCAATGATGTCCAATACTGGTGGCTTTAGGAAAGTAACTAATGGAACAATTATTTTGCTTACTTGAATTTTGAGCACTTGCTCCCCCTCACTAGTTGACTCCCATTGGCTAACGGGAATAATATCTTTCTCCCCATTTTTTTTAGCATCAAGTTGAGTGGAGGTTGAGGTCTGTGCAACCACTAGTTTATGAAGTAGCAGAGTTTGTTGGGCTTGATGGAGATGAATTTCAGTGATTGAAGTTTCCAGGGTTTTGAGCCTTTTGTCTAAGGAATCCACCTTGTTGGTTAGATCTGAATTTTTTCTTAGTTGTCTGTTGATGTCTAGCATAGTTGTGTTAGGAAACTTGGCATCCAATCTCTCAGTAACATCCTTTTTGATTTGGTCAATTTCAGTCTTCAGTTAAGTGACATCCTGATTTTGTTTAAGAGATTGAATTTGATGCAGCTGAAGAGAGTGCATATGTGCTTGTACAAGGCTCTTGGAGTTGGCATTTGTAGTAGCTTGAAGGGCTGTCTGAGTTTGCTGAATGAAATGAGAAAGGGTGGACTTGAAATGATGCTCATCACATGCTTTGGAAAACACCCAAGATGGCATGTTTGATTTAGAGCTAGGGCCTGCTTCTCCCCCTATGTCCATGGAATCTCCTTCATCATCATCTTCATCCCCAAATAGATCCTCAGAACCACCAGTTCCATAATCAATGTCATCACTAGCTGTGG
Organism: Apium graveolens; assembly: GCF_009905375.1. Classification (NCBI taxonomy): domain Eukaryota; kingdom Viridiplantae; phylum Streptophyta; class Magnoliopsida; order Apiales; family Apiaceae; genus Apium; species Apium graveolens. Next base: position 207,597,203 of record NC_133652.1, on the reverse strand, counting down.
GTGGCATGGCTGTAATGGCATCTTTAGCTCTTTGCATGGAGGCAGTAGTATGCACCAAATTGAGCATTCTTTCAGCAGCCACATTGTCTTGTTCAGCCAAAACTTGATAAGCTGAAACAGGGTGAGTAAATGCCTCAGCTTCATAAGAAATAAAATCTAAGACAGCTTGATATTCTTATTGAATTAGTTGTTTCTTTTCAGCCTCATTGACATCCATTAACTGACTTACAATGGGCTTTTCCCATTCTTCTATACCTGTTTTTCTCTCATTTTCTCTCTTTTCTTGCATCAAGGGCTCCCCGTGGCTTCCCACCCTCACACCCCCAGCTTCACCTACTAAGGTGGGACTCCACTCACTCACTTTTGCCAAGATGGAAGAAATAGCTTACAGTTCTTCACTCTTTTCCTCTCCTTTTTCCTGAGAGCAACTCAGCCTCTCACTCAATTCACTCCCTTCCCTCAGTCCTTAGAGTGATTGTACAACTACTAGATCATCTGCACTTGTAACATTTGTTGAAGTTTGAACTGGTACAATGATATTCAACGGATGAGGAATATCCTTCGATGTAATAACTCAAATTTTTGAGACCTTGTAAAACGTTTAATGAATAGTAACACTGACGGACGGGAAAAATTTTTGAGCCCATACTATGCAGTGCGTGAGAAAATGAGTTTCGGAGTTGATATTATGATTATACATACCAAATGAGTGTATGTAAACGCTATTAGTTTTCGAAGAAAACGAACTTTGAAAAACGACCATATTTACGACTCATCGAGGATTACGGGAATCCCAATATAATTACAAGATTAAAACCCTATGGATTTATATCCAAGTATGATAATTCAAAACATAAGGAATAAATGTGAAAGGAATTACATCGCGAACCATTTACGAGGAAGTATTACGAAAACGTTTAAGCGACCGAGCGAACGCGTAAACGATTAAATAAATGTAACGCACTAACTAACCATGGTAAGAAAGTAACCATGGTTACTTTATCAAATAGTGAGCTAGATATAGGATGATCAACCAAGGCTAATGAAATAGTAAGCTAAGGAAGCTAAAACAAGTAGCTTAGCTTGTAAACTAGGAAGCTACTTAGATTTGTCCATGGATTTGGCAACAAGAATAAACCTAGGATCCTAAACTAGGAGAATATCAAATCAATATAAGATATCACCAACATAATTTCCAAGAAGCAACCAAGGAAGCAAGCATAAAACTCTCTCCCCACTTCTTCATCAAGCCATTCGGCTATTTTCCAAAAACCAAGGAATTCAAAATCAAATCTCCAAGTTCTAGACATGGATAAATCCTCCCATTAATTCTCAAGCTTCCTAAAAACCAAACTAAGGTAAGATAATTCTTTGATCTCTTTTTATCAAGGTTTGATGGGTCAAATAAAATCAAGAAAGTTGCTAGTGAATAGTATGAATAGTAACTCTTCTTTGGTTTCTTGATTTCAATGGTGGTTTTAGGTTTCAAAAACCATACCAAGCACTCCAAAGACTCCACCATCCTCAATAACACATCTCAATCTTTTAAGAAAGGTAAAAATCTTTGACCCAACTTTATTTAAGATTCAAATCCAAGATCCTTTTAATATGTAGTTATAAACCTAGTTTTAGAGGTGATATTGTTGAAATCTTGATGTTTAGCTAAGTAGATTTAAGGTTGATTGTTGTTGCCTCAAGAACATGATGTTCTTGAGAGGAGTTAGTGTGTTGATGATGATATGGTGATTGTTGGTGGTAGTATAAAGATTTAAGGCGTAAACGAAACTCCGATCATGAACGTAATTTCGTTAAAACGAACAAAACGTAACTTTAAGATTCTACAGAAAGTCCCGAAGATGTAAACTGTAGTTTCTTGAAAAATACCCTTTATTATGATAGACAATGTTATAAGGATCGTTTAGGCACTTGAATCACTTGATTCCGATTTACGGATCAAAAGTTATGACCGTTTTACTAAAAGTGATTTACGCGATAAAAACTGCTACAAATCACGAATTTTGAAAATATAAAGGATCGACTTAAAAGTGTTCATAAATCATAAAATTTTTATAGAGAGTAGGATATTGAGTTTCCTAACTGCCATAAAAATTTCAAGTGAAAATAATGATTTTTCAGTTTTATAAAACTATCGGAGCCGAGACCGCGTGATTAGAAACCGTAGAATCCATAAGCGGAGCCGACGGCGAAAATGAAAATGAACTTAAGATTCTTTGAAAAATGAAGCGACCATGATGTGAATAAGGACTTAAAGGAATAATAAGGATAAAATAAGTTGAGAGGGTGCATAATAATTAGCGCATGAGTGCGGGTAGCCGTAAATTAGAACGGAACCTACGAAAGTGAATTATGTTATGATTATAGATTTCCGAGCGGAACCTAGAGCATCCTCCATCTCGAGATACCAAGGAAAGTTTACGAACCCAACTCCACTTACTGTTGTGTTGTGAAAGGATTGTTTTATTAACATTGCATAAATACCATGTTTGCCATGATACATAGTTATTGAATTTTTTGCATAATATTAGCAATATTGTACGATAAGTAAATGTATCGTAAAATATTTATTTCCGCTTTAAGCGTGATGTATAATTATAAGGTTGAGAGTCAGTCGAGATTTTCTGATGAAAATCCGGGAATCATTCCGGTGATACTAGGACAATCACAAGTCTATAAAAGTACGTTTTAAAGGGACTCAACGTCCATTTACAAAACATTAAAATACCTCGAACTTTTATTAAAACGATTTCCCAACGATCATATTCCCTCAACTATATTTTATTATTCGAACAATAAATATTATATACCTATTCCTTTATTTTAGGAGAAGTTGTAACACCCCCAGATCCGGGGTCGGGGATCCGGGTCGTCACGGTCTTTCTTTCCACAATATCACTTAACTTAATTAATAATAAATCACCTCATGCTGTGACCCCACACTAACACACACCACAACCTGTTATAGTCTCAGAGATGAAATTGAAATAAGTACAAGTCCTTGAATCCACAATTTAAAAGTTATTACAACCCAAAATGATTACTTGATAAGTTTACAGTTAATTGCCATTATCTGTCACAAGTTATAATTATACATAATTGGTTCCCAAAAGTAGAATGCCTAATCTACCAATAGATCTACCTCTGCAGCTATAGCAGCTACAACATCAACGGGAAGACGCGGGACGCTTCCCACGCGCTTGCGCTGGGTCTGCTTGAGTCTGGCCATCTTTCCTAACAGTTGTTGTGTGATGAAGAAATGAAGCAAGAGTGAGCATTACAGCTCGCAAGATAATATATAGTGTAAACAATAATGCAAGTATCTAAATGGATAACTTACTGGACACCATTATCAAGTGTAAGGTAATTACTTACTGGATATAAGCTTAAAGGAAGATGAAGTTACCAATTACTTCACTATACTTATACCATTTTATAAAACTACTTGAACTACCACTGTTCAAAGTATTATAGGTTTCAAAAGGTTATCCCATAGATGAGACCACGAGTTAAGACTTGAATATATTCAATCTTTGAAATATTATTGAATGAAATGAAGTTACGAGATACTTTATTTAGTCCCGATATATATATCCACATATATATCTCTTATACATTTCCTGGAAACCTCTGTTATGTAAAGTATGAACAGAGTTTGTAGCAACCAATGAATTTTGGAAAGGAAAAGAATTTTGGCATAAACCCGATATCTTGCTGATCAGGCAAAGATACCAATAAGTAACCTTTTCTACTGTAGATGGATGAATTCCTCGCCGGTCATCACCCTGGCCGCATTAGGACCTCGCGCTAGACCGTTACCCGGCCACTCACGCGTGGATGGACTGTCACCCAGCCTCTTACACCTTCATAGACCGTACCCCGGCCTGTCGCTTATGCCGACTCAATTAGATGGACTTACTTCCCGAACGTTGGGCAAGTAATCAAATTGTTTTCTCAAAACAGCAACTCATTGCGAATATAAAATACACCACAGAGCCGGATCCCTAAGATTTTTGAGCGAATATTCAAGTCTCCTTCAAAAGGAAGATCTTAAATCTGAAAATGAGTTTTGGGATCCGCTCTAACTTTTAAAATCATTTTGAAGACTCGAAAACATTTTTAAGAATGTTTGGAGTAATGCTGATTTAATGAAATAAATCAGTCCCGATATATTAGAAAATATCTGAATATTATTATTTAAATAATATTCCCACAAGGATAATCCTTATAAAAATAATTGAAGTAAAAGTTTTAAAACTTATACTTGAAATGAATAATAAATAACCAAAGATATACTTATACGAAAGTACGATCTTTATTTGAATAATCGAAAATAAGTTTGATTATCGAAACATTATTCTTTAATAAAATAAAGAATATTATTTAATAAATAAGCGGAGTCATAAGTCCTCAAATGAATATTCAAAATAATATTCATTAAATAAAATAAAAGGAGTCTTAAGTCCTCGAATGAATATTCAAAATAATATTCATTAAATAAAGTAAGCGGAGTCATAAGTCCTCGAATGAATATTCAAAATAATATTCATTAAATAAATAAAGTTATCGAATAAACCTTATTCAATTAATAGTTTTGAAAACTATATCAATATATATATATATATATATATATATATATTATACTCGGGAACATAGACTCCCGGTTTAGAAAAATTTTCACCTTTGGGTCCCCTATACTAAGGGTATACACAACTACTGCTTATCTCTAGCATAGGTATTATGCAACTTATAAGCAATTGAATCAACAATTAGATATAAAGATTAAGAAGCAGACATGCATATATACCATATCACATGCTCCAATATATCGCAAGATTTGCTTATAACAATCATGCACTTATCACAAGATAATGCATATACATATATTTACATCACAACAACAGTATAACGGGTAGAAAACTTGCCTGAGCGACTGGGGGTGGTAAAAGTCCTGGGATGAGTCTGGTAACCTATAAACCACATGTAAGTTGGAATTAAACCAAAGTCTCTTACGAATCTATACTTTAACCAATTAGACTCTAACGCTCGCTTTGCGCTCAACGATTCTTTTAAGTCGCTCGAGTACCCTCGGCTCCACCATTTTTAATAAATTAACCATTAAGAGTTTTAAAGTGATTCTTTTGCGAGCACCTTACCAACTGCCTAATCCACTTTACATAAATGTTTCATACTCCAATTAGTCATTTAAGGTCTTTAACCAATGTTTCAAAGTAAGGGGAGGGGTAATGGTTCGGTCGCGAAGCGCCGTTACTTAAAACGGTCGTTTCTCCTAAACCGTACATCGGATTCAAATGAACCACATATCAAAATGAAGCTTGTAACATGAACTATCTAATAATGGCAATGGTCAAAATATAACAGTGATTTATCGGGTCCTGATGTTAAGAACAAAACAGTCTAAAGTAAATCGGACATTATGACAACTATGTTTATGCGATTACCAAATTTTATCCTACTCCAAATCAACCAGAAATCAACCACAATTAAACCATACAACCAAAATCCATCCATACAATACTAAAACAGCCCCAACAACTCAATATTTCCAAATTTATACTACTTCCCAACATGAACTAAAAGCTTACTTAAGTTCTTTAACTAATCAACAAGATTTACAACTCCAAACACATCACAAAACCAACACATCTCTAAATACACAATAATCAAGCTTCTCATGAACCATACCAAACACAAAAACTCTAAATATACAAAAGTAGGGCTAGGGTATGAGATTATACCTTCCTTGGTGAGTAAAAGTAACAAAGGAGCTTGGAATCACCCTTGAAAGTCCTTACCAAAGCTTAATCTAAACAAAAACTCAAGAACAAAATTTCAAGTTCTTGAAAAACACTATTCACCCTCTTCTTCCATGAATTTTAGGAAGAGATTGTGAAGGAATTTGAAGCTTAAACTTATAGGATATCTATATCAATGCACAAGGAACCTTAGATAATTACCTCACTAATTAATGAAGCTTGGAACTTGGATTTGGGTTTTTCTTTTCTTGCAAAATGGAAAGGGGCCAAGAGCTTTGTTCTCCAAAATGAAAGTCAACTTTGTGTTTTTGGTGTTATGATTTGTTTGTTGGTTGTTTTTGCTTTTGTTTTAATTAATTACCTTTTAACCATGGTGATTTTTGTGTGGCTTGAAATCAACCACATTTCCTTCCCTTTTGGTCATGCTTAGGTCATCAATCTTATGTCATCTTCCTATGCTTGTCCTCTTCTTATTGGTTTGATGACATCATCCTCACTAACCTCTTTGATTAGCTCCTAATTACTTGGCTAATGACCGCTGATCTGTTATACGGTTCGCTTAACTTTCGTTTTCGTTTATCGTTTGAGGGATCATACACGGGATCTTATTACTTGGGTTTCCTTAACCTTTCTCAATACATTATATTCCTTTTATGACCCTCTCTTATAATCCTTGAATTAAAATCCTTTTTATCCTGTTACCTTATACTCAATTCTTTCGGTATCTGGTGGATTTTCGGAAAAAATCAAAGTGTTCGAATTTGGATTCTGACGATCTTTATATACACTTATATATCAAATAAAGTACTAATAAGATCTCAGAATAACAATAAAAGAACCCCTACATAGTGTGGCATGAAAAGTTTTCTTATTCAGCATAATCAACAAAAACACTATTCATAAGGGTTACAAAAAGTTTAAAATTTTGGGGTTATTACAGTCTCCCCTCCTTAAAAGGATTCCGTCCAGGAATCAAATAGAAAACAAATGGGGGTACTTTTCTAGCATTGCGCTCTCTAGTTCCCAAGTTGATTCTTCCACATTATGATTCTGCCATAGCACTCTGACTAGCTTGATCACTTTGTTCCGAAGCACCTGCTCCTTATCCATAATCTCTACTAGTCTCTCCACGTAAGTCAGATTTGGTTGATATCCACCTGCTCATACTCCACTATGTGTCTGACATCCCGATGATACTTCCGTTGCATTGACACATGGAACACATTATGAACTTGTTGTAGGTTCGGGGGTAAGGCTAGCTCGTAAGCCAACTTCCCAATCCGTCTTAATATCTCAAAAGGTCCAATGTATCTTGGGCTTAGTTTCCCTTTCTTTTCGAACCTCATTAACTCCTTCCAAGGGGATACTTTTAGTAGTACTAAGTCCCCTACTTCATACTCCTTGTCCTTTCGGGCTAGGTCTGCATATTTCTTCTGTCTGTCTTGGGCTGCTACCAGCCGTCCTCTGATGAGATCCACTATGTCTTTGGTCCTTTGGACCACTTCGGGTCCGAGCATCTTCCGCTCTCCTACTTCATCCCAGTATAAGGGAGATCGACACCTTCTTCCGTACAGGGCCTCATAAGGCGGCATTCCGATGCTAGCATGAAAGCTATTGTTATAAGAAAACTCGATCAACGGCAAGTGATCATCCCAACTTCCTTTAAAGTCTATTGCACAGACTCTCAACATATCTTCTAGTGTCTGGATGGTCCTTTCACTCTGCCCATCCGTCTGGGGATGGTAAGCGGTACTCATATTTAACTTGGTCCCCGCACATTCTTGAAAGCTCCTCCAAAATCTGGAGTTGAACCTGGGGTCTCGGTCTGAGACAATGGACGCTGGGACTCCATGTCGCGTCACTATTTCTTTAATGGTAAATGTCCACCAGTCTATCGACTGTGTATCTCTCATTGATAGGAATGAAATGAGCTGACTTTGTCAGTCGGTCTATAATCACCCATATGGCATCATGGTTGGCTTTCGTCCTTGGTAAACCGACAACAAAATCCATGGCTATCTGTTCCCATTTCCATTCGGGAATCTCCAGGGGTCGCGAAAGTCAACTGGGTTTCTGGTGCTCTGCCTTTACTCTTTGGTAATTCAAACATTTGCTTACCCATTCTGCTACATCCCTCTTCATGTTGGGCCACCAGTAATACTCCTTCAAATCCCTATACATCTTGGTGCTTCCCGGGTGAATGGAATACCTTGAACTATGGCTTTCATCCAAAATCTCGTCTTTAAGCTCTTGAACGTTCAGAACCCAAATCCGGTAGGAGTACCTCATTATCCCTTTATCATCTCTCTCAGTATGGATCTCTTCTCCAGTCATTGACTCTCTGCCTTCATTCATTACTTTCTCTTGGCACAATCTAATCTTTTCCAATAACTCTGGCTGCATCGAGATCTCAAACAGCTTTTCAGTTCCGGCTCCGGTTACCTTTACTTCTATTTCCATTCTCTCGAAATCCCTTATCAATTCCTCCGAAGTCATTAACATTTTAAGTCTTTCCTTCCTGCTAAGGGCGTCAACCACCACATTGGCTTTCCCTGGATGATAGAGAATCTCACAATCATAGTCCTTGATTAGTTCTAACCATCTCCTCTGGCGCATGTTGAGCTCTTTCTGCGTAAATATGTACTTGAGGCTCTTATAGTCTGTGAAAATCTCGCACTTCTCTACATACAAGTAGTGCCTCCAAATTTTTAAGGCAAAAACTATTGCCGCGAGCTCAAGGTCATGAGTAGGATATCCAATCTCGTATTCCTTCAGTTGTCTCGACGCATACGCAATCACCTTACCGTGCTGCATAAGCACACACCCTAATCCTTTGTGCGACGCGTCACTATATATCACAAAATCTCCTTTTCCGTCTGGCAATGCCAACACCGGGGCCGTTACCAACCTTTTCTTTAATTCCTGAAAACTGTTCTCGCATTTTTCCGTCCATTCAAACTTCTCTGTCTTACGAGTAAGTCGTGTCAAAGGGGCTGCGATCTTCGCAAAGTCCTGTACAAATCTACGAAAGTAGCCGGCCAATCCTATGAAACTCCTTACTTCTGTGGGTGTAGTTGGCCTTTCCCAATTTGAGACCGCCTCTATGTTGGAGGGGTCGACCAATACTCCTTCTTTATTGATCACATGTCCTAAAAACTGTACTTCATTCCGCCAGAATTCACACTTCGAGAATTTGGCATATAACTGTTCCTCTCTGAGTATTCCTAGAGCTATCCTCAAATGCTCTGCATGTTCTGCCTCAGTCCTTGAGTAGATTAAAATATCATCGATAAAAACTATTACACACTTGTCCAAGTACTTCTTAAATACTCTGTTCATTAAATCCATGAAAGCCGCTGGGGCGTTGGTTAATCCAAAGGACATTACCAAGAACTCATAGTGCCCATACTTGGTACGGAATGCGGTCTTGGGAATATCTTCAGGTTTAATATTTAGTTGGTGATATCCAGTTCTCAGGTCAATCTTGGAAAAATAAACAGCGTCCTTTAGCTGGTCGAATAGATCGTCTATTCTAGGTAACGGGTACCTGTTCTTTATGGTTAGCTTGTTCAACTCTCGGTAGTTGATGCACAGCCTCATGCTCCCATCTTTCTTCTTAACAAATAACACTGGTGCTCCCCACGGAGACACACTGGGTCTTATCATACCCTTATCCAAAAGTTCCTGCAATTGGGTAGCTAATTCCTTCATTTTTAATGGGGCTAACCGGTAAGGTGCTTTTGAAATTGGCGCCGTCCCTGGGGCCAACTCAATAGCAAATTCAATCACTCTATCGGGTGGTAATCTCGGAAGGTCTTGTGGACATCTTCAAATTCGTTGACTACCGGAATATCTTGTAAGTTGGGCACCTTCTTCTGCGTGTCCACCACATAGGCTAGGTAAGCCTCATTTCCTTTTTGTAGCATCCTTTTGGCCTGGGCCATAGTCAAAAATTTCTGCGTCTGCCTCTTTCCTCTAAATATGACTTCTTTCTTTCCTGGGATATTCAACTTAACTTTCTTCCCCTTACAGTCTATCTGAGCATCATTGCTAGATAGCCAGTCCATTCCCAAAATTACATCAAACTCCCCTAATTTAAAAGGAATCAGATCAACACTAAAAGATTGTTCCCCTATGCCTAACTCACAGGCGGGGTGAATCTGGTTAACATGAATAACTTCATAATTGGCTATTTCTACTTGTAAGGGTTCTATCAAGGGTTCATCCTTAAGTCTTAATTTACGCGCAAAGTCTCTTGATATAAAAGATTTAGTTGCTCCCGAATTAAATAAAACATTTGCACTAGCTGAATTTAGAGAAAGGGTACCTGCTATGACATCTGAGTCTTTCATAGCATCCTGGACTGTCATGTTGAAAGTCCTCGCAGTAGGTGGCTTATTAGAAGCAGCCCTGCTTGCTCCTGAAGCTGCTGGTTTATTCCCTGGGCATTCCCTCCTCATGTGGCCTGGTCTTCCACACTGATAACAGATGGTGGTCGGGCTGACACTAGGGGGTTGCGAAGTACACTTGTTAGAATAGTCACCCTCTCGACCACACTTAAAGCAGGTTACTGGCTTTCCTTTACACTCCCCAGTATGCATCCTACCACAAGTGTTACAGGATGGTAATGGGGGTCGAGACTGGTTGGAATAGGGCCTTCCTGACTTCTGGCCGCTCTGGCTCACATTCACCCCCATTGGCCGCTTAAACCCAGTACTCTTTCCCGGTAGGGACACTGTTCCTCGATTAAATCTAGTTGGGAAGCTCCCTCCTGCGGAACCTCCGCCCATGCTCATGCTTTTCCTCTTTATTCCTTTCTTCTCTCTTTCCTTCTGCATCTGTTCACTTCCGGCTTCTGCAATTGTTGCCTTTTGCACCAGGGTGGCATAATCAGTAAGCTCAAGGATTGCCACCCTATTCTGAATCCATGGTTTGAGTCCCTGCTGAAACCTTCTAGCTTTCTTTTCCTCGGTGCTCAAAAACTCCGGCACAAACCTTGATAACTCAGTAAATTTTGCTTCGTACTCTGCTACAGATAAGTTATTCTGCTTTAGCTCCAAGAACTTGAGCTCCATCTGGTTTTCCATAAACCTTGAGAAATACTTTCCCAAAAATAACTGACTAAACCTCTCCCAGGTTATGATAGCATCTGTCTCCATGTTTTTCTTGGCCTCCCACCAGTAGTTGGCCTCTCCTTTCAGAAGGTAAGTAGCAAATACAGTCTTCTGTGCCTCATCGGTACTCAGAATCTCAAAGGATTTCTCCATTTCCTTTAGCCATGCCCTTGCCTCAACTGGGTCGGCTGATCCGTGGAACTCAGGGGGCTTAAGGGACTTGAAAGCCCTGAAAGAGTTTGCCACAACACTGTTATTTATTTGAGGGGGTGGGTTGGGTTGACGTTCCAAGTTCTGCCTTAGTAGTTGCATGAACTGTCCCATGGGATCCATGCCTGGGTTTGGTACTGGTTGCTCAATCTCAGTTTCTCCTTCTTCAGCCTCTATCTCAAATCCTTCAACATCATATATTTCTTCCTCCTCTTCATATAGGGAGTCATCCTGTTCAACATAATCCTCGTCTTCCTCTTCACTGTGTTCTTGGTTCCTACCGTCCTGGTTATGGCTTCCCTGGTCCTCGGATCCAGGGTTCGCCCTAGTTCCAATCTTTCTTGACCGCATGATACTGATAATTTTTTTTTGGGAAATTCAACGTTAGGTCACAATCATACACAAAATTGTTCCTTGCATAGTTCTATAATAGGGAGAATGTATCTCGTAATTCTATTATTTTATGACAGTTCTAAAAAGAAGTGCAGTAATAATAATGATAAAAACAGTGATCTCGTCACTAAGGAACTGAATTGAAAGGAAACAAATATATACATAATGCGAGAAATACATAGTTTGATCTGGTCAAAAGTACAATAGTGCTACAGCCATCTGCCAAAAGTGATACACAAGAGTCTATCTGTCTAGTCAGAGAAAGGGATGCTATATACAAGTCAACTATCCCGAAAAATTGGTTCTTACTAAGGCCTCGACTAACTAGACGACTAGACTATCCCATTACCGGTCCTGAATCACACACCGGAGCGGGTCAGCTCCCATACTCTTTCCATCGCACGACGGAAGATGTAGTCGGCTTGCCGCCTGGAGATCCTACCATGCCTGTCCCCCTGGAGCGACCGGAGTCTCGTTCGGGCCGTGAGCTCTATCCCCGTCAGCTCCCTCCTCAAGGATCGGGGTATAGTAGCCCTAGTCTCATAAGCTCGGGCACGCCTACCCGCCCTCTCCGCATCCAACTCCCTCCTGACCTCATCCAGTCGGGCCTCAACAACAGCCACTCGGGTCCTCAGTACATCCTAAACATAGCCGTGAGCTAACAAAGACTACCTGTGGGCAGGGTCGAGAGGTGGTGAATCCGGAGCCGCTGGGGGTGCCTCCTCGGTCTGCCTAGGCTCGGGAGTATGGGTCTCTGAACTGTCATCATAGGGGCTCCTAGATAGTGGTAGAGGGGTAGGAGCTCTAACCACCGGGAGTGAGGGTAAAGGGGTACCAGTGTACTCTACCATAGCTCCGACATGCTCCTCAGCTACTAGGACCTCATCCGGGTCCTCCTCATCTGAAATCGCCACAACCTCCGTCTCTGACTCCTCTAAGGGGTCCTCCTCATCCTCCTCCATTTCAGGCTCCTCCTGATCCTCGGCATCTAGCAGTGCCTCATCATGCTCACGCTCGAACATCTCTGGGTCCTCTATCTCATGTGCCTACACATTAAACGAGCTAAGTTACTATCATGATACTTATAAAGGTTCCCATAAGGGTTTTAACTGTCAGTGCTACTTTAAGTAGTCCGACTACGAACTTGGCAAGAGTTCTTATTATCTTTGTGAGTTTATTATTATATCGTCGCATCATCTCTGAGGTTTATAACGCTTGGCTCTGATACCATTTCTGTAACACCCCCAGATCCGGGGTCGGGGATCCGGGTCGTCACGGTCTTTCTTTCCACAATATCACTTAACTTAATTAATAATAAATAACCTCGTGCTGTGACCCTACACTAACACACATTACAACCCGTTATAGTCTCAGAGATGAAATTGAAATAAGTACAAGTCCTTGAATCCATAATTTAAAAGTTATTACAACCCAAAATGATTACTTGATAAGTTTACAGTTAATTGCCATTATCTGCCACAAGTTATAATTATACATAATTGATTCCCAAAAGTAGAATACCTGATCTACCAATAGATCTACCTCTGCAGCTATAGCAGCTACAACATCAACGGGAAGACGCGTGATGCATTCCCACGCGCTTGTGTTGGGTCTGCTTGAGTCTGGCCATCTTTCCTAACAGTTTTTGTGTGATGAAGAAATGAAGCAAGAGTGAGCATTACAGCTCGCAAGATAATATATAGTGTAAACAATAATGCAAGTATCTAAATGGATAACTTACTGGACACCTTTATCAAGTGTAAGGTAATTGCTTACTGGATATAAGCTTAAAGGAAGATGAAGTTACCAATTACTTCACTATACTTATATCATTTTATAAAACTACTTGAACTACCACTGTTCAAAGTATTATAGGTTTCAAAAGGTTATCCCATAGATGAGACCACGAGTTAAGACTTGAATAGATTCAATCTTTGAAATATTATTGAATGAAATGAAGTTACGAGATACTTTATTTAGTCCCGATATATATATCCACATATATATCTCTTATACATTTCCTAGAAACCTCTGTTATGTAAAGTATGAACAGAGTTTGTAACATCCAATGAATTTTGGAAAGGAAAAGAATTTTGGCATAAACCCGATATCTTGCTGATCAGGCAAAGATACCAATAAGTAATCTTTTCTACTGTAGATGGATAAATTCCTCGCCGGTCATCACCCTGACCGCATTAGGACCTCGCACTAGACCGTTACCCGGCCACTCACGCGTGGATGGACTGTCACCCAGCCTCTTACACCTTTATAGACCGTACCCTGGCCTGTCGCTTATGCCGACTCAATTAGATGGACTTACTTCCCGAACGTTGGGCAAGTAATCAAATTATTTTCTCAAAACAACAACTCGTTGCGAATATAAACTACACCACAGAGCCGGATCCCTAAGATTTTTGAGCGAATATTCAAGTCTCCTTCGAAAGGAAGATCTTAAATCTGAAAACGAGTTTTGGGATCCGCTCTAAGTTTCAAAATCATTTTGAAGACTCGAAAACATTTTTAAGAATGTTTGGAGTAATGCTGATTTAATGAAATAAATCAGTCCCGATATATTAGAAAATATCTGAATATTATTATTTAAATAATATTCCCACAAGGATAATCCTTATAAAAATAATTGAAGTAAAAGTTTTAAAACTTATACTTGAAATGAATAATAAATAACCAAAGATATACTTATACGAAAGTATGATCTTTATTTGAATAATCGAAAATAAGTTTGATTATCGAAACATTATTCTTTAATAAAATAAAGAATATTATTTAATAAATAAGCGGAGTCATAAGTCCTCAAATGAATATTCAAAATAATATTCATTAAATAAAATAAAAGGAGTCTTAAGTCCTCGAATGAATATTCAAAATAATATTCATTAAATAAAGTAAGCGGAGTCATAAGTCCTCGAATGAATATTCACAATAATATTCATTAAATAAATAAAGTTATCGAATAAACCTTATTTGATTAATAGTTTTGAAAACTATATCAATATATATATATATATATTATACTCGGGAACATAGACTCCCGGTTTAGAAAAATTTTCACCTTTGGGTCCCCTATACTAAGGGTATACACAACTACTGCTTATCTCTAGCATAGGTATTATGCAACTTATAAGCAATTGAATCAACAATTAGATATAAAGATTAAGAAACAGACATGCATATATACCATATCACATGCTCCAATATATCGCAAGATTTGCTTATAACAATCATGCACTTATCACAAGATAATGCATATACATATATTTACATCACAACAACAGTATAACGGGTAGAAAACTTGCCTGAGCGACTGGGGGTGGTAAAAGTCCTGGGATGAGTCTGGTAACCTATAAACCACATGTAAGTTGGAATTAAACCAAAGTCACTTATGAATCTATACTTTAACCAATTAGACTCTAACGCTCGCTTTGCGCTCAACGATTCTCTTAAGTCGCTCGAGTACCCTCGGCTCCACCATTTTTAAAAAATTAACCATTAAGAGTTTTAAGGTGATTGTTTTGCGAGAACCTTACCAACTGCCTAATCCACTTTACATAAATGTTTCATACTCCAATTAGTCATTTAAGGTCTTTAACCAATGTTTCAAAGTAAGGGGAGGGGAAATGGTTCGGTCGCGAAGCGCCGTTACTTAAAATGGTCGTTTCTCCTAAACCGTACATCGGATTCAAATGAACCACATATCAAAACGAAGCTTGTACCATGAACTATCTAATAATGGCAATGGTCAAAACATAACAGTGAGTTCTCGGGTCCTGATGTTAAGAAGAAAACAGTCTAAAGTTAATCGGACATTACGACGGCTATGTTTACGCGATTACCATATTTTATCCTACTCCAAATCAACCAGAAATCAACCACAATTCAACCATACAACCAAACTCCATCCATACAATACTACAACAGCCCCAACAACTCAATATTTCCAAATTTATACTACTTCCCAACATGAACTAAAAGCTTACTTAAGTTCTTTAACTAATCAACAAGATTTACAACTCCAAACACATCACAAAACCAACACATCTCTAAATACACAATAATCAAGCTTCTCATGAACCATACCAAACACAAAAACTCTAAATATACAAAAGTAGGGCGAGGGTATGAGATTATACCTTCCTTGGTGAGTAAAAGTAACTAAGGAGCTTGGAATCACCCTTGAAAGTCCTTACCAAAGCTTAATCTAAACAAAAACTCAAGAACAAAATTTCATGTTCTTGAAAAACACTATTCACCCTCTTTTTCGATGAATTTTAGGAAGAGATTGTGAAGGAATTTGAAGCTTAAACTTATAGGATATCTATATCTATGCACAAGGAACCTTAGATAATTACCTCACTAATTAATGAAGCTTGGAACTTGGATTTGGGTTTTTCTTTTCTTGCAAAATGGAAAGGGGCCGAGAGCTTTGTTCTCCAAAATGAAAGTCAACTTTGGGTTTTTGGTGTTATGATTTGTTTGTTGGTTGTTTTTGCTTTTGTTTTAATTAATTACCTTTTAACCATGGTGATTTTTGTGTAGCTTGAAATCAACCACACTTCCTTCCCTTTTGGTCATGCTTAGGTCATCAATCTTATGTCATCTTCCCATGCTTGTCCTCTTCTTATTGGTTTGATGACATCATCCTCTTTAACCTCTTTGATTAACTCCTAATTACTTGGCTAATGACCGCTGATCTGTTATACGGTTCGCTTAACTTTCATTTTTGTTTATCGTTTGAAGGATCATACTCGGGATCTTATATTCCTTTTATGATTCTCTCTTATAATCCTTGAATTTAAATCCTTTTTATCCTGTTACCTTATACTCAATTCTTTCGGTATCTGGTGGATTTTCGGGAAAAATCAAAGTGTTCGAATTTTGGATTCTGACGATCTTTACATACACTTATATATCAGATAGAGTACTAATAAGATCTCAGAATAACAATAAAAGAACCCCTACATAGTGTGGCATGAAAAGTTTTCTTATTCAATATAATCAGCAAACACACTATTCATAAGGGTTATAAAAATTTCAAAATTTTGGGGTTATTACAGACGTATACTCCAACGATTATTTATTTCAAACCCGATTAAACATTAAAGATTATTGATTGCGTAGACATAGACTAGGTGTTGGGTTTACTATTATGGTATTCGCAGGATAATAAAATCCACTAAAGAATTGTTTTTATATAAGAAGGTGTGTGTCACCAAGGAAAAACTAAATTCGAATAAAACATAATTATCATCTATGATGTTTTACGTAAGTTATCATACAGTCATTATCATACTGTACATTATTATGCTGGGCATTATAGCTCACACTTGTTTTCTTAAATTGACACAACACAACAATGAATCAAGATGCCTACCATGAGAACCACAGCCAGAAAACGGGTATGAAATTGCCAGCCGTTCCGTATATTGTTTGGTGTTGTACCATAAGTAGTCCGAATAAGCTGGATTGGTTTTTAGTTGTTTTTAGTTCAGCTTATTTATAAGTATGACTTATGTAAGGTAATAACCAAGAAACGTATATTTGACCGACGGACCAGCCTTACTTAAAGGTTACTCCCCGGTAAGACTTAACTACTTTTGGGTTGTAATAATTATCACTTTATGGTTGAATTACTCTAGCTATAAATGGTGACCATACATGTAGCTATACACGACTGGATGGTGGCTCAGCTTAACGCTGAGATCACTGCGGCATCTGCCCGTATTGGGGAGTTACGCCAGGCACTGACAGCTGAGAAAGCCATCAGACTAGGATACCCAAGAGATTTCATAGCTGCTTCCCCAACCATAGCCCGCAGAGAGATTGATGGGATCGAGCTCCGTACCCGGGTTCAAATGATGATGACAACGATTGGAGGATACATCCCGGTAGTTGATGTAGAGCCGATGTTGGCAGGAGCGATGAGGAGGGTGCGTGACCTCACGCGCAGTGACAGTGACTCAGGGACTAGTGACTAGATATGGACCTTGAAGAAGGCTGGGTGACTTGTCACCAATTTTGATAGGATAGCTAGTAATAGATAGCATTCCTAGCCCTTCAGGGTATACGGCTTATGTAATTACATTTCAGTATTTAGGATAAATAATGTTGTATTATAATCATGCATGTACGAACTCGGCTAGTTATTTTGTCCCCCAGATATAAGTGGGAGACCTTATGGAATATATATCTAGCAGTTATTAAGAAATTGATGTCCATATTATTGCACTTTATAAAAACAAGCTAGACAATAAATGACATGCTTACACATGAATAATTAATCCAACTGTAATAATTGCAACTATATTGACAAATCTTTATTATCAGAACAATGCCACCCCGTAGAAGAGGAACCAGGGCACAACCCATAGAATCGGTTAACCAACAACGGAATGAACCTGACCCTGTAGTAAATGAAGAAAGTGAAGAGGACCTAGACTATAATAAATATGATGAGGAAGAATATGTAGAGGAAGAAGCTAAGGATACCCATCAGGGAGGGAACCCCATGAATGAATTTATGGAACTATTAAGAGCAAATCTGAACCAACAGCCTATTCCACCATAGCCACATGCTGCCCAACAGACTGCAGCCAGTGCCTTTAGGGCCTTCAAATCTCTCAAACCCCCAGAGTTTCTAGGATCTCCCGACCCCGTTGAAGCACGGGCCTGGCTCAAAGAGATAGAAAAGTCCTTCGGGATACTAGGTGTAGAGGAACAACACAAGACCATTTTCGCTTCTTACATGCTGAAAGGAGAAGCTAACTATGGTGGGAGTCCAAACGAAACCTAGAGACTGATGTTGTGATCCCATGAAATAGATTTACCCGACTGTTCTTAGACAACTATTTCCCTAGGTTTATGGAGACCCATATGGAGATTAAGTTTTCGGAGTTGAAACATGATAAGATGATTGTGGCATAATATGAGGCCAAGTTTACTGAGTTGTCGAGATTTTTGCCTGAGTTCGTGAATATCGAAGAGAAGAAATCGCGAAGATTTCAGCTTGGTCTGAAACAATGGATCCTAAACCGAGTGGCGGTGTTAGAGCTGACAGGCTATGCCACCTTAGTGCAGAAAGCCTCGATTGTTGAAGCTGGCAGTGAGTAGAGTGTGAAGGAAAAGGAAAATAGGAAGAGGAAGATAGGAAGCCATGGAATAGGAACCGGGAACAGGAGCCTTCCAAGCAGGTTCGTCAGGGGAGTGGTGTCCCAACCTGCACGAGGCCCCGGATTCAGAAAGGCCCTAAGTGAAAGAGTTGGCCAGGGCGGCGGACAGTTTAGGGCAACATTTCATAGCCAACCCCGCACCCCAATACCGGAGTGTCAAACCTGTAAGAGGAGACACCTTGGAGTGTGCAGCCAGGCGAGAGCCCCTTTGAAATGCTATAGGTGTGGTCAAATCGGACACCTTGCCAACAACTACAACCAACCCAGCGTAACATGTTTCTAACATGGGAAAGTAGGACACATGAGGAAGGATTGCCCAACACTGATGCCCCCAGCCTTAGGGATGAGCAGAGCTGCATCCAACTGACATCCAGCTGCTAGGACCTTCAACATGACTGTTCAAGATGCTGTCCGAAACACTGACGTGATAGCAGGTACCCTTCTGTTAAATTCCGAACATGCAAATGTACTATTTGATTCTGGAACAACCAAGTCATTTATATCTCAAGATTTTGCTAAAAAGTTAAAACTTAACGCCATACCCTTACGTGAGGTATTACAAGTGGAAATAGCAAACAAAGAAATAATTCCTGTGAATCAAGTACACCCTAAATGCAAGTTGAAATTAGAAGGGAATGTCTTCGAGGTTGACCTAATCCCATTTGCGTTAGGAGAATTTGATGTAATCTTAGGAATGGATTGATTATCCAGTAATGGAGCGCAAATAGATTGTGAACGGAAGAGGGTAAAGATAAGAGTGCAAAATGAAAAAGAAGTAGTGTTTAAAGGTCAACGACAAAACCAAAAATTTCTGACCATGCTACAAGCAAAAAGATTGTTAAGGAAAGGTAACGAGGCCTATTTGGCTTTTATGGTAGATACCAAGAAGGAAGTCCCTATTATACAGGACATACCCATAGTGAATGAATTCGAGGATGTGTTTCCAGAGAACTTACCATGGTTTCCACCTGACAGGGAAATAGAATTCGCTATAGAATTAGCACCAGGAAAAACACCGGTATCCAAAGTCCCATATAGACTAGCCCCAGTTGAGATGAAGGAATTAGCTTCTCAACT
Source organism: Apium graveolens (assembly GCF_009905375.1). Lineage (NCBI taxonomy): Eukaryota > Viridiplantae > Streptophyta > Magnoliopsida > Apiales > Apiaceae > Apium > Apium graveolens. The sequence goes on along the minus strand of NC_133652.1, from coordinate 207,577,433 downwards.
GCAAGAATTATTAGATAATGGAATGATAAGACCCAGTGTGTCGCCATGGGGAGCGCCAGTACTGTTCGTAAAGAAAAAGGACGCCAATATGAGATTATGCATAGACTATCGAGAATTGAATAAGCTGACTATTAAGAATAGGTACCCTCTCCCCAGGATTGATGACCATTTGATCCTTTGTAAAGATTGAAACCATTTCATTAATGAACATCCAATGTTGCTTATGATTTTGTTATTGCTTTACATTGTTTATTCTATTATTATGTTAGAATTGGATTGTTTATAAAATTATGGACCAGATTCGTGGTCAGACCCGATTGGTGGTCAAGTTGGGCCAATGTGTGCCTTGGATCCAGTAATTAGAGCAGAGCTGTGTGCCTTGCTCGGGGTTAGTGCGTGACTGATCAGTAGCCTAACCTTGGTTTTAAAATAAAAATATAATATCCAATTCTAAATCATTAATCATTGCTCACTTGATACCTTAACCTTTTTTACTTGATGATCATTATTCTCAGTCTTGTCATTGTGACTTGCTGAGCTAGTTAGCTCATTTGTGCGATGTTGTTTATGTTCTTTTCCAGTAAAGAAGGAGCGAGTTAGTAGCAAGGATCCCCAATCCGGTGCGAGAGCTAGGGGTCCAGGTTGATCGAGCTAAGCTAGCTAACATTTTTTGAAATAGTTTAAGTTTGTAAAAGTTTGTAATAATTTTAAATGTTCAGTTCTAAGTTTGAATAGTTGGGATTTGGACGTTTGTAATATAAGTGTGTGTGTGTGGCTTATGTACATACTTCAACCTGTTGCGGTCCATGGTAGTTGGTAAGTAGGGTCACTGCATATTATTATTATCTTTATTATTGTTATAAGCAGGTTATAAATAAGGTGTGTGTATGTGTGGACCCCAAACTTCTGACCCCGGTTTGGAGGGTGCCACAGGTTTGGTATCAGAGCGACATATTAAAAGTCACTGACACAAGCCTAGGTTGACGGGAATGGGTAGAGGGTTTGGATTAGATTTAAGGAAATAGAAAGATAAAACGTCGAGAGGATGAGTGCGATGGTATAACAGGTATTAGTATAATTTGTGTTGTGGTTCGAGATTCTTATATTGCGATATGATTTCAGGTAGCAGCGATGGCCGATTCTTTCATCTCTGTACCACCTGATCACTCAGAGCCCTGAGCTCGAGGACCATCTTCAGATCCACGTCCTGTTGTTCCACCAGTGTTGGCTATTTTACCTCCACCTGTGTTACAGCCCGTACCACTGCAGGCTATTCCACCCCCAGGCATGAGACCACCTATCGGAGGACCCCCACCTGCTGATTCAGGTTTTACTGGTCACTCAGTTACAGGTGTACCTTTTTAGTTCTCTTCCTATCATGTCCCATATCATCAGTTCGAGGCTTGCCTTATGGAGCAGCGATTCCTACGGGGTTAGATTCAGGAGCTATTACATATTATGCGTACCAGAGAGGTTGGGAGTGGTGAGAGGCGACTCAGAGAGAGACTCCAGGTATTTCGGAGAGCAGCTGCTGTGAGGATTGCTGAGGCTACTCATGAGGATATTACCCCTGATTTTCTTGTGGAGTGGGCTAAGTGGGTTCTGGAGGAGCTTGAGGAGATTGGAGGATCAGACTTACCCTGAGCTAGAGGAACAGAGATGGAGATGCTGAGTAGTGCTGTTGTGGTTGTTTAGTATGTACAGTAGTGTGTAGTATGTATCAGTAGACTTTTGGGTTGTATTTATAGACTAGATCTGCTGATTAGTGAGTAGGTTTGTTGTACCTTTTGCTTTTACTTCCGAAGCGTTTTAACGCTTGTACTACCTAAAACTTTTGATCTATATATATCAGTACCTTTTCTTTTCCAGCATTGTCATTTACTTTACTGCACCTGTTTTACTTTACTTTACTTATTGCACCTGTTATACCCCTGTGATACCATGTACCCTGTTTCCTTAACTATTTATATTCTGTAAAGAAGCATGCAATTTACTTAGTTCAACTGTTACAACTGTTTTCAAAAAGAGATATTTCTGTTTTACAAAACTTTTCTTTGATGAAAAGGATTTGATTTAAAAGCTAAATAAGTTGGTTGACTCTTTACAGAAAATGCCTCCCAGAAGAAATACCCGTACCAACACCCAGAATGAAGAAACCAACAACAACAATAACAACCAAGATGATACTAACCAGAATGTAAACCCAGGACCCATAGACTCGGCAATATCCCAGATTCTTCAAATCTTGGCCCAACAAACAGTTCACCTGACTCAACAACAACAAAGACAAACCAATCCCCAGGTAACTTTCAAAAATTTTTAGGCAGTAAACCCACCAGAATTCAAGGGTTCCTTAGATCCGATTGAAGTGAATGTTTGGTTAAAGAAAATAGAGAAGTCGTTTACTTTAGTTAAAGTAAAGGAAGAACAGAAGGTGGAGTTTGCAAGTTATTATTTGAAGAATGAGGCCACCTATTGGTGGGAGACTGTGAAGACATTGGAAGGTACATATGTTATTACTTGGGAGAGGTTTAAAGAGTTGTTTTTAGAAAAGTTTTTTCCTCAGTTTGTTCAGGATCAGATGGAGCTGAAGTTTTTAGAGCTAAAGCAAGGAAATATGTCGGTAGCTGATTATGAAAGTAAGTTTGAAGAATTGTCAAGGTATGTGCCATCATATGTAGATACTGACAGGAAGAAGGCCAAAAGATTCCAGCAAGGTCTGAAGCCATGGATCAGAGGGAAGGTAGCCATATTTGAATTGGATACCTATGCAGGAGTTGTACAGAAGACCATGATTGCAGAGACAGAGAGCGAGATGTCACAGAAGGAAAAGGAAAGTAAGAAAAGGAAGTTTAAAGGGAATGAAGGTTAGTCACAACCAGGGAAGTTTCCAAATTTTAAGAAGGGCAAGTTTCAGCCAGGAAGAAATTTTAATTTCAAAAAGCAAAATGTAGGCGACGGAGGTCAAGGTAACCGTCCAGTCAATGTGAATCAGCCGAATCAGTTGAGGCTAACTTTTCCAGATTGTCAGGTATGTGGGAAGAAGCACGGAGGAGTTTGTAATAAGTTGAACGTGGTTTGTTTCAAGTGTAATCAGAAAGGGCACTATTCGAGGGAGTTCCGAAATCAGCTAGTGAGAGAGCCAGTGAACAAGGATCAACCTACCCGTAATCCAGCGGTTAAGCTTCCAGCTATTTGATTTACATGCTTTAAATGTGGGAAGCCAGGACATATAGCCAGGGATTGCAAGACACCAGCCCCAGTCAGTAATGCATTAAGAATTATGGGATCCACTCCAGCAGTAAATGATACTCCAAGGGCTAGAGTTTTTGATATGTCTGTAAAGGACGCTATCCAGGATACTGATGTCGTGGCAGGTACGCTTAATGTGAATTCTTTATGTGCCAAAGTGTTAATAGATTCGGGAGTAACTCGATCGTTTATTTCTCTAGAATTTGTTAGCAAGTTAAACTGTTCAGTTGAGTATTTAAATGAAATAATGACTGTGGAATTAGCAAATAATCAAGTTTGTGGGAATTGTGAGATTGAGATTTCTGGTAATAAGTTTTGTGTAGATTTGATACCATTTAAGCTAGGAGAGTTTGACGTTATCTTAGGATTGGATTGGTTATCTAAGCACGATGCCTAGATAGATTGTCGAAATAAGAAGGTAATGGTAAAGACGCCAGATGAGAGGATAGTAACGTTTAAGGGTCAGTGTTAGGGCGAAAACACGCACTAATATTCACGCAAGTATACGCGTTCGCAAGTAATATAGAATACTTTCTAGTTCGTTCCCTCAGAGACTCAGACTAAATTATTGTCTAATTAAACTCACTCACCAATGTATGATTACTTCTCAATGTTAAGATAATAACACTTAAAATTGTTGATCAAATATTAACTATAATTAACTACTTAATTAACCACTTAACTAACACTTCAAATTATCAATAATAAAACACTCATGAGATCACAACTTCATTATTACTTCCTTCTATAGCCATTGTTATTACAATTAGCATGTGACAGTGATGACATTAATCGAATAATACGAAACTGATAAAAGCCAACTTTCATTGTACTAATACCATTCTACCAAGCATCCACAATTAAGATAGAAGTTGAATAGTCATCAATTATGTTGAGTTCCTATATGTCTACAGAAATTGACAACACAACGATTTAAGCACAAGTTATTCCTTTTGATTACATAGGGCAAATAAAACTTTTAGAGTTACCCACTAATCATGCACAACGTACATGAACCTATGCTAGCATGGCAAGTTCTAAATCTCAAGATCCACCGTCACTTCACAAGAGATTAACACCCTATCTTATATGTTCGCGACGCACATAGGACGAATACGCGCAACCAATACTAGATATCATGCAATCATCACACACTAAAGTATTAAACAATTAACTAAAGAATTCCATAATAAATCCGTTGTAACACCATGATCACGATTAGCCCATAATAGAACTCATCGCCATCATGGGTTCATATGAAATCATGATAAACAAACACAAGAAAATAATAACTAAACTAATTATATTAAAACAGAGTACGTCACAAGAGTAAATAAGTCAAAGCAAGAAAACTAACATCCAACGTTACAACGAAACAAGAATCACAAGAATATATGCTTCCTCTTCGTTACGGTGTGCTAAATCGGTCTTCTTCCTTATCTCCTTCGCTTCTTGCGTAAAACACAATCTAAAACATAATCTCCTTAACACTCTCTATGAAAACGTCTCAAATCTACCTATATAATAGTCCCATAAAACTCAGATTACATAGAAGTTGGAAGCCACACAGAAGTAGAAGTCTAAAATAATTCAGCTTTTTCCCTGACCTTGCGCAGCTGCTCAGCATTTCTGCGCGGGCGCGCAGGCTGCTGCGCGGCCGCTCAGCATTGCTGCGCGGGCGCGCAAGACCCTACTGGAAAAATTCCAAGCTTGCTCCGTTTCTTCGCCGTAATCTGCCCATTCCTTTCCTCTCGCAATGGTGAACACATGCCAAGGCTTATTCTTGATGATTCCTCCCCCGAAATGCAACTAATACAATGAAATGCATAAACACTAGAAAAACGCATTAAATACACAAAATACTTGATTTCAAGACACCAATTTAAGCCATTTTAAGACGTTCTAAGTGGTATAAAATGCCACTTATCACACCCCCAAACTTAAATCGATGCTTGTCATCAAGCGTCACAGACTCAAAACAAATAAAAATATGCATGAATGTAATCTATATGAAAATGCAACGATCCCCCTTACTACAATTAACCAACCAAATTGTCACATCTCAACGAATGCAGTTAGACATCTAAAGATCAATAAACTCATGCAACCGGACAAACAGCCATAAACGTGGTGTGTGCGAATGCTTAACAGATATGCTTCGGAACTAGACCAATTACTATGACTAGACTATCCTCAAGGCAATCCTACGATTATACAAAGAATAAAAATTCTAGGCACAAAGTGATATACAACACTACAAGAACTCTGGAGCTTACTACGGAATTGTGCTTTTTATTTACAACTCAAATGCTTATTTAACCGTGCAATGAGTGAGGTCCACAAAAGACTTATACAATGGTATCCATGTAACGAGCGTTAGGTTAGCGGATCCCAGACTCTAAAAGCCTTAGGTCACTAGGCACAAAGTCCCCTAAGAACTTAATAACTCGAATACCAAAGAGCCCACTCTTGATCAATTATGCAGAAATATTTTTTTTTTTTCATAACTTCTGAGCAAGTGCGTTTCGCTCCATCTTACTCAACCCTAGACTACTCGCAACATAAGCGAGTCGGCTACTAGCCATTTGACGCCTAGCCACAACTAGCAACAACTTCCATATTTTTTTTCTCCAAAAAATTTTTCTTTTTCATGTTTTTATCACTAAGAACCTATAATCGAATTCTAAGCATAATAAATAGATTGACCTTGAAAACAACCAAATCATAACAACAATCTAGCCCTTACGCATTCTTTAAGACTCAGTGGACTTACAATTATTTCTAGCATGCATATCAACCTACACAACTTAATATCACTTTAATGCTATCACTACACTCGCATCAATATCACAATTCAGTCGATAAATCATTGCAAAAGGGATCATAGTAAATGCATGAGCTACATGACATTCATAAAAAAAAACTATATGGCATAAATTATGCAACTATATGAACTAACTATCATGAATATGCAACTAAATGACACACACACAATATTCCTTTAACTACCACCCCCAAACTAAAAATCTTCACTATCCTCAGTGAAAGTAGTAGAAAGGAACACAGGGTATACCTACTCGGAGTCATCATCATCATCACCCTCAGCGGGTAGAGTATTAGGCGGCGGGTATGCAGAGTCCTCACCAAAAACTGGCCACTGGATATCAGCTCCAAGGCCTCGAAAAGCAGTCCCTAACGCAAGGGTGAGCTCCTGAGCAAACCTACTCTGCGTCTCATACATGGCATCCATCCGCCGTGAAAGCCTCCTATACTGGGCATCACCCATCCCAGCACCCTCCTGAGCTCTCGACGAACCAGCCTCACCACGCCCTAGCCTAGCCATAGTAGCACCTCGTGCTGGACGCCCTCCTGGAAGACGATAACCCAGCCCATGCTCCTCAGGCTCACCACCGGTCCACTCCTGCATCCCATTCAGAGTGCCAGAATCTATCGGAGCTGCTGGCAACTGCAACTGCTCATGAGCCGGCCAGTTCACTCCCACTGCTCGACATAGCTTCGTAACCGTGGATGCATAAGGGATGTTCATATGCTTTGCTCCCCTCAAAAACTTCAGAATTCCTTGGTAGATAAACTCACCAAGGTCCACATAGTATTCCTCATTCAGAATTCCCCACAACAGCTGTGCTCTCTCAACTGTGACCTCATGTGCATGTGAAGAAGGCAAAATATTAGCACATATAAATGCATTCCATGCACGGGCATACCTGTTCATGGCGATCGCCAGAAAGTGACGATACTCATTATTGGCTGGACTGCGGTTCCAAACTGTGCCCGGTCGACAGAGAGTCGCACAAATCAAATCCAAGTCAAAATCCTCAGCAGTCTTTTCATTCCAGTTCTCCTCCTCGAGCTTCCTCTCTCACTGTCCAATCACACGGCGAATCGCCGCAGGATGATAATCAACCGTCAGCCCACGGACTACAGAAAACCCATTCTTTTCAGCCTTCACGTTCGCGTAGAACTCGCGAACAACGCTCATCGGTACTGCTTCGGGTGACTCACAAAAAGCTATCCACCCCTTCTCTGCAATCATGGGCAACAATTCACCATCCCTCCCTGATGGTAAAAACCCCCTCTCCTTCAGAATCGGCTTCCCCAACAGCCTAGTGTACTCCTCCTCCGCAGCTCTGTCAGTTAACCGAGGCCTTGCAGCAGTGCCTCTCGAAGAATCAGCAGTAGGAACTGTGCTGCTGCTGTCAATAGTGCGTGCTCTCTTGGGTGCCATTGATTCGTGAATAGAAGTGTGTAAGAACTGATTTTTGATGTTTGTGAGAGGGTTAAGTGTAGGAAGTTTTGTGGGAGATATGTAGGATAGGTGTATGTATATATAGGGTATGGATTAGATTAGGGTTTGGGAATTAAGGGTTAAAATGATGGGGTAGTGGGAACAATTCGTGGGTTTATGGGCTAAAACTGTTTTTGTGTTTTTGTTTTTTTTTTTTCTGAACTGCAAAAAATTTTCTGGAACTCGACCCCTGCGCGGCCGCTCAGCATTTCTGCGCGGGCGCGCAGCAAGCTGCGCGGCCGCTCAGCATAGCTGCGCGCTCGCGCGCAGAGGGTCTCTGGAATTTTTTTTTTTCAGCCCCTGTTTTTTGATTTTTTTGTGTTTTTGGATAGGTTATTAACTTCTAAGGGTTCCTGTAACAACAATTCATGGGTTGCCTCCCACGCAGCGCTTCTTTTTCGTCATTAGCTTGATGTTCCGTACCTTTCTCAAGTAGTCAACAAAATGGCACTAACCACCTCTCGGTTTGCCATGTCCCCATAGTAGTGCTTCAACCGCTGACCGTTAACCTTGAATGCTTGGTCCGAATCATTCTCAAAAATTTCCACCGCTCCATGTGGAAACACAGTTTTGACAATAAAAGGTCCAGACCACCTTGATTTCAACTTCCCAGGAAAAAGTCGGAGCCGAGAGTTGAATAAAAGAACTTGTTGCCCTGGCACAAATAACTTAGGATGTAGCTTCCTATCGTGCCACCTCTTCACCTTTTCCTTATACATTTTGTTATTCTCATACGCTTGAAGTCGAAATTCATCAAGTTCATTAAGCTGAAGCATTCTTTTCTTACCAGCTGCATCTAAATCCAGGTTCAATTTCTTCAATGCCCAGTAGGCCTTATGCTCAAGCTCCGCTGGTAGATGACATCCCTTACCGTACACCAACTGAAACGGTGACATCCCTAGTGGAGTTTTGTATGCTGTTCTGTAAGCCCAAACAGCTTCATCGAGCTTTAGAGACCAATCCTTCCTTGACGGACAAACAACCTTCTCTAGAATGTGCTTTATCTCTCTGTTAGACACTTCCGCTTGACCATTTGTTTGCGGATGATAGGCAGTAGCTACTCGATGATTCACATTATAACGCTGCATCATAGAAGTGAACTTACGGTTGCAAAAATGCGATCCTTCATCACTTATGATTACCCGAGGCGTTCTAAACCTTGTGAAAATTTGCTTATGAAGAAAATTTAGTACTACCTTTGCATCATTTGTCGGTAAAGCTTTAACTTCGACCCATTTTGAGACATAATCGACTGCCAGCAAGATGTACTGATTATTGCAAGACGAGATAAAAGGCCCCATGAAATCGATTCCCCACACATCAAAGACCTCGACTTCAAGCATCACATTTAATGGCATCTCATCCTTCCTTGACAAATTTCCCACTCTTTGGTAACGATCACACCTTAAAACAAACTGATGAGCATCCTTGAACAAAGTAGGCCAGAAAAAACCTGCTTGCAGAATACGAGCTGCCGTCTTCTCACCTCCATAGTGTCCACCATAAACCGTGGAATGGCAGTCTCGTAATATCCCCTCCGTCTCACAGAATGGGATACATCTCCTGATGATCTGGTCAGCTCCCTGTCTAAACAAATATAGTTCATCCCACATATACCACTTCACCTCATGCAGAAACTTCTTCTTTTGCGCGGATGTCAAATTAAGAGGTATTATATTGCTGACAAGATAGTTTACAATATCTGCAAACCATGGTTCTTCCTCCTGAATTGCAAACAACTGCTCATCCGGAAAAGATTCATTGATTAACGTCCTATCTTGTGAAGTAGAATCGGGGTTCTCCAACCTAGAGAGATGGTCAGCTACTTGATTCTTGGTACCTTTTCTATCTTTGATCTCTAACTCAAATTCCTGAAGTAAAAGCACCCAACGAATGAGTCTCGGCTTCGAATCCTTCTTAGAAACCAGATAGCGAATAGCTGCATGATCAGTGAATACTGTTACTTTTGTACCAAGCAGATAAGATCGAAATTTCTCAAAGCCAAAGACTATAGCCAAAAGCTCCTTCTCAGTAGTGGTGTAGTTCAATTGGGCACCATTTAAAGTCTTACTCGCATAGTAGACCACATGGAAGAGATTTTTCTTGCGCTGTCCCAGAACTGCACCTACCGCATAATCACTCGCATCACACATCATCTCAAACGGTTCTGTCCAATCTGGTGCTGTAATAACTGGTGCAGTGATCAAACTCTTCTTGAGAGTCTCGAATGCTGTCAATCATTCATCATCAAATTTGAAAGGCACATCTTTCTCAAGCAAATTGCACAACGGCTTAGATATCTTTGAAAAGTCCTTGATGAATCGCCGATAAAAACCCGCATGACCAAGAAAACTACGGATTCCTTTCACAGAATTGGGTGGGGGAAGATTTTCAATGACTCCCACCTTGGCCTTGTCCACCTCCAGACCCTTGCTAGAGACCTTATGCCCAAGGATAATGCCTTCACGCACCATAAAATGACATTTCTCCCAATTAAGCACCAAATTAGTTTCCACGCATCTTTTGAGTACGGCACGCAGATTATTCAAACATTCATCATATGAGTGTCCAAAGACGGAGAAGTCATCCATGAACACTTCGACGTTATTTCCAATCATGTCAGAGAATATAGCCGTCATACATCTCTGAAAGGTGGCCGGGGCGCCACATAACCCAAACGAAACTCTACGAAAAGCAAATGTGCCAAATGGACAAGTGAAGGTAGTCTTTTCCTGATCCTCTGGTGCAATACAAATCTGATTATACCCGGAATAACCATCCAGAAGACAAAAATACTCATGTCCCGCCAATCTGTCAAGTATTTGATCAATAAATGGAAGAGGAAAGTGATCCTTCCTTATGGATTTGTTCAATTTCCTATAATCCATGCATACTCTCCATCCTGTAACTGTTCGAGTAGGGATGAGCTCATTCTTTTCATTTGCGACCACAGTGATACCTCCTTTCTTAGGTACACATTGTACGGGGCTCACCCACGAGCTGTCAGAAATAGGATAAATGATGCCTGCATCTAGCCATTTCAGAATTTCTTTCTTCACCACCTCCTTCATGATGGGATTCAGTCTTCGTTGCTGTTCCGCAGTTGGCTTACTACCTTCCTCTAGCAGAATTTTATGCATACAATATGAAGGACTTATCCCCTTGATCTCTGCTATGGTCCATCCCATAGCCGATTTGAATTCTCTCAAAATCCTTAAGAGCTTGTCTTCCTCACTACCTGAAAGGTCAGCTGAAATAATAACAGGTAACGTCGATGAATCACCTAAAAAAGCATACCTCAAGTGTTCAGGTAGTGGTTTGAGCTCCAAGGTAGGTGCTTCCTCTATTGATGGTTTGAGCTTCCCTTCAGCATTCTTAAGGTCAGAAGTACCAAGAGATTCAAATGGTATGTCCAGCTTTCGCTTCCAGGGAGAAGCGTTCAGATATTGTAATTACTCGTTCCTATCTTCATCATCACAGTCAAATTCCCCCACTAAGGCCTTTTCCAATGCATCAGACATTAGCATGTGCTCGAGTTCCGAAGTAACCGCGGAATCAATCACATCCACTTTTAAGCACTCCTCATCTTCTGTAGGGAATTTCATTGCCTTGAATACGTTGAAGGTCACATCCTGATCTTGGACCCGCATAGTAAGTTCCCCTTTTTGCACATCTATCAAGGTACAACCAGTAGCCAAGAAAGGCCTCCCCAAGATTATGGGAATCTTCTTATCTTCCTCAAAATCCAGAATAACAAAATCTGCTGGAAAGAAGAGCTTATCCACCTTGACGAGCACATCCTCAACTATGCCCCTTGGGTAAGTAATGGAACGGTCCGCCAATTGTAGCGACATGTATGTGGGTTTTGGATCAGGCAGATCCAGCTTTTTAAAGATCGACAAGGGCATCAGATTAATGCTTGCTCCCAAATCACAAAGGCACTTGTCAAAAGTTAGATTGCCAATGGTGCAAGGAATGGTGAAGCTTCCTGGATCTTTCAGTTTTGGTGGTAACTTTTGTTGTACAACCGCGCTGCATTCTTCCGTGAGAGCAATGGTTTCAAGGTCATCCAGTTTCAACTTCCTTGAAAGAATAGTCTTCATAAACTTCGCATAACTAGGCATTTGTTCCAGAGCCTCAGCGAAAGGTATATTGATGTGAAGTTTCTTGAACACCTCCAGAAACTTCCCGAACTGTCTATCCAGCTTTTGTTGCTGCAATCTCTTAGGAAAAGGTGGTGGAGGATAGAGCTGTTTCTCCCCTGTATTAGCCTCAGGCAGAGTGTGTTCAACAGTAGTCTTCCTTGGTTCCGCCGCTTTCTCCTTTTTCTTAGATTCTTCATCTCTAACTTCAGCTTCTACTTCTTTTGCCTTTTCATCCTCAGCTACTTTTCCAGACCTTAAGGTAATAGCCTTTACTTGCTCTTTAGCTTCCTTCCTGCCTGGTACTTCCGTGTCACTGGGAAGAGTGCCAGGTTGATGATTGAGCACTGTATTGGCTAATTGACCGATTTGATTTTCCAAGGTCTTGATAGAAACCGCCTGACTCTTGCACAACAGCTTAAGTTCCTCAAAATCAGCACTAGTAGGTGCAGCTGCACTTCCCTGTTGAGGATATGATTGCCTTGTAGCATACTGCTGTGGTTGCTGGAATCCAGGTGGGTTAAACTGTTTACTCACCCCTTGCTGATATGGTGGCTGAATAGCATTCTGATTATTCCCCCAGCTGAAATTTGGATGATTTCTGTTATTAGGATGATAGGTCGCTGGCACAGGCTGCTGTTGTCGCTGATAATAATTCACATACTGAACAGATTCGTTGACAAGAGAACACTGATCCGTAGCATGAGAACCTGCACAAAGCTCACAAACCATAGCTATTTGATTAACTCCATACGTAGCCAGAGAATCAACCTTCATTAATAGCGCTTGGAGCTGGGCTGCAATAGCAGTGGCTGTATCAACTTCCAGAATATCTGCGACCTTGCCTGACGTCATCCTCTGAGTTGGGTTTTGATGCTCATTTGCAGCCATTGTCTCTATAAGATTATACGCCTCAGTATAGCTTTTAGCCCATAAGGCTCCTCCAGCTGCTGCATCGAGCATGGGCCGAGATTGGGCCCCCAAACCATTATAAAAACCAGTGATTACCATCCAATCCGGCATTCCATGATGTGGACATTTTCTCAACATTTCCTTGTAGCGTTCCCAAGCCTCGCACATAGATTCTGTAGGTTGCTGCGCAAACTGAGTAAGAGCACTCCTCATAGCAGCAGTCTTTGCCATTGGATAAAACTTCACCAGAAACTTTTGCGCAAGATCTTGCCACGTAGTGATGGACCCAGCTGGTTCAGAATGTAACCAGTCTTTAGCCTTATCCCTCAGTGAGAATGGGAAAAGCCTCAACTTGATAGCCTCATCAGTCACGCCATTATACTTAAAAGTGCTGCAGATCTTGACAAAATTTCTTATGTGCATGTTGGGGTCTTCAGTTGCCGCTCCTCCAAAAGAAACAGACTAAATTATTGTCTAATTAAACTCACTCACCAATGTATGATTACTTCTCAATATTAAGATAATAACACTTAAAATTGTTGATCAAATATTAACTATAATTAACTACTTAATTAACCACTTAACTAACACTTCAAATTATCAATAATAAAACACTCATGAGATCACAACTTCATTATTACTTCCTTTTATAGCCATTGTTATTACAATTAGCATGTGACAGTGATGACATTAATCGAATAACACGAAACTGATAAAAGCCAACTTTCATTGTACTAATACCATTCTACCAAGCATCCACAATTAAGATAGAAGTTGAATAGTCATCAATTATGTTGAGTTCCTATATGTCTACAGAAATTGACAACACAACGATTTAAGCACAAGTTATTCCTTTTGATTACATAGGGCAAATAAAACTGTTAGAGTTACCCACTAATCATGCACAACGTACATGAACCTATGCTAGCATGGCAAGTTCTAAATCTCAAGATCCACCGTCACTTCACAAGAGATTAACACCCTATCTTATATGTTCGCGACGCACATAAGACGAATACGCGCAACCAATACTAGATATCATGCAATCATCACACACTAAAGTATTAAACAATTAACTAAAGAATTCCATAATAAATCCGTTGTAACCCCATGATCACGATTAGCCCATAATAGAACTCATCGCCATCATGGGTTCATATGAAATCATGATAAATAAACACAAGAAAATAATAACTAAACTAATTATATTAAAACAGAGTACGTCACAAGAGTAAATAAGTCAAAGCAAGAAAACTAGCATCCAACGTTACAACGAAACAAGAATCACAAGAATATATGCTTCCTCTTCGTTGCGGTGTGCTAAATCGGTCTTCTTCCTTATCTCCTTCGCTTCTTGCGTAAAACACAATCTAAAACATAATCTCCTTAATACTCTCTATGAAAACGTCTCAAATCTACCTATATAATAGTCCCATAAAACTCAGATTACATAGAAGTTGGAAGCCACACAGAAGTAGAAGTCTAAAATAATTCAGCTTTTTCCCCGACCTTGCGCGGCCGCTCAGCATTTCTGCGCGGGCGCGCAGGCTGCTCCGCGGCCGCTCAGCATTGCTGCGCGGGCGCGCAGGACCCTACTGGAAAAATTCCAAGCTTGCTCCATTTCTTCGCCGTAATCTGCCCATTCCTTTCCTCTCGCAATGGTGAACACATGCCAAGGGTTATTCTTGATTATTCCTCCCCCGAAATGCAACTAATACCCTGAAATGCATAAACACTAGAAAAACGCATTAAATACACAAAATACTTGATTTCAAGACACCAATTTAAGCCATTTTAAGACGTTCTAAGTGGTATAAAATGCCACTTATCAGTCAGAAGCAAGCAAAGAAGTTTTTAACAATGATTCAAGCTAAAAAGTTACTACGGCAAGGATGCGAGCATTTCGTTAATTATGTGATTGATAGAAGTCAGGAGACAGCAAAATTTGAAGATATTCCAGTAGTCAATGAATTTCCCGACGTGTTTCCCGATGAGTTACCAGGACTTCATCCAGACAGAGAAATTGAGTTTGCGATCGACTTAGCACCTGGAACGGAACCAGTATCCAAGGCCCTGTACAGAATGGCGCCCGTTGAGATGAAGGAACTAGCAAAGCAATTGCAAGAGCTGTTAGAGAAAGGAGTAATCAGACCCAGTATATCCCCGTGGGGTGCACCGGTACTATTTGTCAAGAAGAAGGATGGAAGCATGAGACTGTGCATCGATTATCGGGAGCTCAATAAGCTTACATTCAAGAACAAATATCCGTTACCCAGAATTGACGATTTGTTTGACCAATTGAAAGGAGCCAAGTACTTCTCCAAGATCGATTTGAGATCGGGATATCATCAACTAAAGATTAAGCCAGAGGATATACCAATGACAGCTTTCAGAATAAGGTATGGATATTATGAATTTTTAGTGATGTCTTTTGGATTGACCAATGCCCCGACAGCATTCATGGACCTGATGAACAGAATTTTCAAGGAATACTTGGACAAGTTTGTTATTGTGTTTATAGATGATATTTTGATTTATTCACAGACAGAAGAGGATCATGCAGAACATTTGAGGACAACTTTGGAGATTTTAAGGAAGAAAAAGTTATATGCTAAATTCTCGAAGTGTGAGTTTTGGTTACAGGAAGTCTAGTTTTTAGGACACCTAGTCAGTAATGAAGGGATCAAAGTGGACCCAACGAAGATTGAAGCAATTACAAATTGGGAAAGACCGAGAACCCCAACAGAAGTAAGAAGTTTCTTGGGATTAGCGGGATATTATCGCCGATTTGTTCAAAATTTCTCAAGGATTGCAACACCATTGACAAAGCTTACACGGAAGAATGAAAAGTTTATTTGGAATGATAAATGTGAAGAAAGTTTTCAGGAATTGAAGCGAAAATTAATCACAGCACATGTTTTGTCACTTCCAGATGATCAAGGGAATTTCGTAATCTAAAGCGATGCTTCTCATAAAGGACTCGGATGCATTCTGATGCAGCACGATAAGGTTATTACGTATGCGTTAAGATAATTAAAACCACAAGAACAGAAGTATCCTACCCATGATTTGGAGCTAGCAGCTATAGTATTCACTTTGAAGATTTGGAGACATTATCTATATGGAGAAAAATGCGAGATTTATACGGATCACAAAAGTTTGAAGTACATATTCACACAGAAGGAGCTTAATATAAGGCAGAGAAGATGGTTGGAGTTGATTAAGGATTATGATTGCATGATTAACTATCATCCCGGTAAAGCAAACGTTGTGGCAAACGTGTTAAGTCGGAAAGAAAAGTTGAATGTGTTATCAGCACCCGAGGAGATATATAAGGAATTTCAGAAATTGGAATTGGAGATTAGAGTTTGCAAGCCTGATGAAGTCAAAGTATATAGTATGACTTTCCAGCCGGAGTTATTAAAGAAGATAAGGAAGTGTCAAGAAGAGGTAATGGATCAGGACATTAACCGTTTGGTAGGTGACGAATTGTGCACCCAAAAGGACGATCATGGTATTCTTAGGTTTTCTTCTAGAATTTGGATTCCACCAGTAACGGAGTTGAAGGATGAAATTTTACAGGAAGCTCATAATTCAAGGTATTCAATCCATCCAGGAAGTACCAAGATGTATAGAGATTTAAAGGAAAATTATTGGTGGCCAGATATGAAGAGGGAAATTGCGGAATGGGTTAGCAGATGTTGTGACGCCCTCAATCTCGGGGTTAGGAAATGAGGACTCACACACCTCTATTCTAATAATTAAATATGCATAAACCCCGATTAACTACTAACAAGATCAACAGGATAAAGTATGAGCAGATTACAACTACCAATCATAAAATATAACTTACAAACCCGAAATACTATTAAATAAACAATATCGATTCCGGCTGGGAACCGACAGATAACCCATTGTATCTTTATACACCTCTTTCTAGGCGCGAGCTCACTCATAAGAACCACTACCTGCTCTGGCAACCGGAAGCCCTCAACACGGTAGGGACCACCAGGTACGCTCTTACGAGCAGTGCGCCTAAGCCTGGCCATCTTCTTGCTTAACTGCCATGGTTAGATTAAGACAAAACAAATGAGTATAAAACTCAGCAAGTAACTATATAGCAGTTCTACAATATCAAATCTCAATATACTTTGAACCAACTAGGGCATTCTACTTTAATTAATCTAGGTGGCAGATTTCCTTTTTTTTCTTTGGGATAAGGAAAGGTATCTGAAGAATAGTAGGGCTTTCAAGAAACAAAGCTCGAAACAGGACGAAAGCCGACATTCATCACAATTCATTATAGGATCAAAATAGATCTTTCGATAGAGGAAAGCAACAATATTTCAAGATATAGAATCAATCATATGATTAACAATTTCAAGAATCAGTGTTCTCGAGCATTAAGCTCTACAATGACATTACCAACTCTTTTCAAGACAATATAATCCATTTTCATTTTCAAAAATCAATTTACTGAATAAAAAGTTTCAGTTTCCTTTTAAATAATCACTTAGAACCCTTGATTGGATCACTTTATCTTTCCATTTCATTACATACGGGTGATCAGCCCGTATCGACCTCCATTCCGGTCTTTAAGGTACCAATCAGCATAATTTCAGCCTTAAATTAGAAGGATCACCATTAACTTAGGGATCAATAGGGTGATCAAGAGAAACAGGGTATCATTAAACAGAGTTAACCAAGATAATCAATAGGTTCAATATGATTCATGGCATTATAGGTAACTTGAACAGACTGGTCTGGTTATCAGTGAGTGAAATCAATAGGCTTATCAATAACAGGTTATCAAGAACATGGATTCTTTAAATCAATAACAGGGTTTCATAAAATATGGGTCTCATAAAACAAGGGTTTCATGCTTAAACAGTTCAATACTCTACATGGTATGAACAACATTTCCTTTATAAACATTTACACAAGTAATCAGAGTTACTTGCCTGAAATTGCTTTCCTGAGGGTTGAACTACTGCCACCTAGTAAATCCTTTCTTTTCCTAGCCTGAATGTCCTCACGCTCCAAATCTACAATAAAACCAAAATCTTAATCAGATTCTCAACTCTCGTTCCCGGAACGATCACTCCGATAACTCGATTATATCTTTGACTCGAGCATACGAATATAGCTTATACATATAAGCACATAACACATAGCACATAGCATATAACATATCCCTTTTTCGTAGCTTTTATATCCTTATACACTTAGCAATCAAAGCGTACTAGCTTGACCTTGGCTATTTCTCAAATCACACTATCACGACTCTTTTACGAGTACAAGACCTAATTACAACCAAACATTTACGTATATTATATCAATCAACTTAATTTCGTTTTCTTTTGCTCCTTAATTCGAGCCACATACTATAATCAAGCAACAAATTCCTAAATATATACTTATACACTTTCAATCATCCTTTTAATCACAAAAACCAAGTAATTTGGCTTTCGTTCCTTATGGCCTATTCGGCCTTATCACACAAAATCCACCAAATACCCACTTCAACTCACATACATACACACAACTCATTCAAAGATATTAAAGTATCATTCTTCTTCATTTTAATCATAAAAATTCGAACCAAGCATACATACTTGCGCGCATGCAATTCAATTTTAACTTATCATGATATCAAACACTTTATCTTTATCAAGTAAGCCAACTAAGTTTCTTAACACAATTGATTTTCACCTAAATCACAACATGCATCCATTCATTCATCAAATTAGTCCCTTTTAACTTAATTTAATTCGGCAAAACTCAATTTTACTTCTCAAGGACAAATCAATGACATGCACATCTTGATGCTTTTTAAAACTAGCATGCAATCACTTTTTGGCCATTTATACTTAGTGTTTACCAAGTTTATCTCACAAAAAATCAATTTCCTTTCTTATTAATTCCAAAAATTCGAACTTAACTTAGCATGCATCAACAATTTCATTCCTTTTTAATCTAATCACAATCCATCATCATTTTAAACAAGTTAACTCAAATCAAACAACTTTAAAGATTAAAATCATTCGGACTTTTTCAAAAACAAACATGCAACTTGATATTCTTAATCCTTGAATCACAAATCCACCTATATTTCAACATCAAATCAATGACTCATGCATTTCAACACAATCAACTTGATTCCTTTAAAATAGTAAGAGCCATTCGGCCTTTTAATCAAAACATCACATGCAAACATAAATAAGTGATCTTAAGGTTCTAGAGCTCAGTTTTTATAGCTCACCACCGGTTCACCGGAGTTCATCACCGGTGGCGGTGGCTTCATGGTGGTGCCCTCATTCGAGGGTGTCCAACCACGAAACCCCCGATTTCTCAAAAGAAATGCATCAACACCACATGCAAAATGATTTCAGCACAATAATCATAGGATACGAACTAATCAAGCAAGCCCTCGGTTCTTGGCTCAAAACCGAACCCAAAACACGCACACACTTCGGCATGCAAGCCTAATCACACACATGCACATACTTCTACCTATACATAAGTGTTTAGCAAGAAGAATTAGGGATGATTGATGAGTTTGATCAAGGAAAAAGGAGGTATACCGAGAGAGATTGAAGAGAGAGCCGAGAGAGAGTTGTTCGAGTGAGAGAGAGAGTGAAAGAAAAAGAGGAGAGAAAAGAGTGAGTGCACGGAAAAGAAAGAAGAAAATGGGGAGGAAGGAGTAATTTATACTCCACCAACACAAGGGCAAAATGGTAATTTAATAACTCTTTTTTTTAATTTGCACTTTCTTTCTCTTTTTACTCAAATGCAACGAAATTCAAAATAAAAAATATTTCTCTCTCGGAAAGTCGAGGATTATTGAAAATGACAATTTTAACACATAGGTCTCGAAATCAGCTTTTTATCCATTACTCATAATAAGAATTTGAGCGAACGGTTGATTTTATATGAATTCCGCAAACTTGCTTTAATAAATATAATTTCCACATAAAATTGATTTAAAAATGCAAAGATCAACAATCACATTCACTTATTATTTTTAAAAAGTCTCTAGGATCATTACGAAGGTAACCAAACAAATCCCATATTTTTATCCTTCTCGGATGATTTTATAAAAATGCGCGAAGGTTAATTAAACCTTTACTTAAATCACGTAATTCCTTTAAAATTCACAAAATTGACACAGAACACATAGTCATGCACACAGTCAAGCAATCACACATATATAGTCACATAACAACTCAGGTCTGATCATAGAATCTATCCCTCTTTAATCTTTATCCTCTTTAACGCGTACCGGGTCACGTTCAGCCTGACGGCCCGACGCTCAGCATTTTGATTACGCTTCTCATTATCTTTGTCAATCAACACGTCTCTTAAGACGAAATACTTTATTCATTCACTTCACATATAACTCTTATTTTATATTATTTAATTTGCATATTAGGACGGGTTCCGTTCTACCTGACGGCCCGACACCAAGCTTAATTTCTAAGCTGACTCTTTATATTGGAACGTTTTTATTCACACTCCTAAACTCTAGTATACAGATAAGACAAAGAATCATCACTTAGTCACATAATTATAATCTCATCACATAACACATACTTTATTTTCTTAATTACGACGAAAAATTCTCAGTCGTTACAATCTACCCTCCTTAAAAGGATTCTGTCCCCAGAATCTAATCTATGCAAACAGATGGGGATACTTTTCTCTCATTTCGCTTTCTAATTCCCAAGTCGATTCTTCGACTAACGGATTTCTCCACAACACTCTAACTAGAGGTACAACTTTATTTCTAAGCGTCCTTTTTTTTCGATCCAAAATTCGCACTGGTTGTTCTACAATGGATAAATCTGGTTGGATTTCCACTGGTTCCAACTCGATCACATGGCTTGCATCAGCATTATACTTTTTTTAGGAGAGATACATGAAACACATTGTGCAGATGTTGTATTTGCGGCGGCAGCGCCAATTATTACGCCACTTTCCCAACTTGCCGCAATACTTCAAATGGTCCAATGTACCTTGGACTCAGCTTTCCTTTCTTTCCGAAACGAGTTAAACCTTTCCAAGGAGATATCTTCAACAAGACTTTGTCTCCAGTTTTGAATTGCACATCTTTCCGCTCTTGATTCGCATACTTTGCCTGTCGGTCTTGAGCTGCAATTAATCTCTTTTGTATCATTTCAACCTTTTCCTTCGTTTGCTGAACTAGCTCTGGGCCAATTAACTTGCGCTCACCAACTTCGTCCCAATAAGTAGGGGATCTACACTTTCTTCCATACAACGCTTCATAAGGCGGCATGCCAATACTTGCGTGATAACTGTTGTTGTAGGAAAACTCAATTAAGGGCAAATGATCGTCCCAATTTCCTTTAAAATCTATTGCGCAGGTTCGCAACATATCTTCAATCGTCTGAATTGTCCTTTCACTTTGTCCGTCTGTCTGCGGATGATATGCCGTACTCATTTTCAATTTCGTTCCCAAATGATCATGGAATTGTCGCCAAAATCTCGAATTAAACCTTGGATCTCTATCAGACACGATAGATACAGGAACTCCATGACGCATCACGATCTCATCCAGATACAATTTGACCAGCTTCTCTAATGAAAACCTTTCGTTCATCGGCAAGAAATGTGCTGACTTTGTTAATCGATCAATTACCACCCAAATCGCATCATGATTTGACTTGATTTTAGGTAATCCTACCACGAAATCCATCGCGATATGTTCCCATTTCCATTCAGGTATGTCCAGTGGCTGAAGCAATCCGCTTGGCCTTTGATGTTCCGCTTTAACTCTTTGGCACGTGTAACATTTACATATCCATTCCGCAATTTCCTTTTTCATGTTTGGCCACCAAAATTTTTCTTTCAAATCCTGGTACATCTTCGTACTCCCAGGGTGAATTGAAAATCTCGAGTTATGCGCTTCTTGCAAAATCTCGTGCTTTAGTTCCACAATATTAGGTATCCAAATACGTGAGTTAACACGGTATATCCCTTTTCCATCCTTTTGAGCTTTAATTTCTTCTCCCGTCAACTTATTCCTTTCGCGATTCATCACTTGCTCTTGACAGCATCGAATCTTTTCTAAAATTTCAGGTTGAAACAGCATTGCATAAATAACTTCATCTCCACATTCTGGAGTCTGCACCTCTATTTCCATTTTGTCAAAGTCCTTGATTAATTCTTTCGATGACGTTAACATATTCAACCTTTCCTTTCGACTTAAAGCATCAACTACCATATTTGCCTTTCCAGGATGATAGTTTATCGCACAATCATAATCTTTGATCAATTCCAACCACCTTCTTTGTCGCATATTCAGTTCTTTCTGAGTAAAGATATACTTTAAGCTCTTATGGTCCATATAAATCTCGCACTTTTCCCCGTACAAATAATGCCTCCAAATCTTAAGGGCAAATACAATTGCTGCCAATTCCAAATCGTGCGTTGGATACTTTTGCTCATGCGGCTTGAGTTGCCTTCACGCATATGCTATTACCTTCCCGTGTTGCATTAATACACATCCAAGTCCTTTATAGGAAGCATCACTGAATATCACAAATTCCCCTTTATCATCTGGTAATACCAACACTGGGGCGATTACCAATCTCTTCTTTAACTCTTCGAAACTTTCCTAACACTTTTCTGTCCAAACGAACTTCTCGTTCTTTCTCGTCAACTTTGTCAACGGAACGATAATCTTTGAGAAATCTTGCACAAATCTTCTATAGTATCCGGCTAATCTCAGAAAACTTCTGACTTCCGTCGGAGTCTTGGGTCTTTCCCAATTCATTATAGCTTCTATCTTGGCTGGGTCCACTTTAATTCCTTCTTTATTGACTACATGACCAAGAAATTGCACTTCCTTTAGCCAAAATTCACACTTTGAGAACTTTGCATATAGCTTCTCATTTCGCAGAATTTCCAAGGAAACTCTCAAATGCTCCTTATGATCTTCTTCCGTTTTGGAGTAAATCAGTATATCATCGATAAACACAATCACGAACTTGTCAAAATACTGCTTGAACACTCTGTTCATAAGATCCATAAATGCAGCTGGCGCATTCGTTAAGCCAAATGCCATCACCAAAAACTCATAGTGTCCGTATCTTGTTCAGAACGATGTCTTGGGTATATCTTCCGCTTTGATCTTTAATTGATGATACCCAGATCTTAGATCAATTTTTGAAAAACACGAAGCTCCTTTCAATTGGTGAAACAAGTCGTCGATCCGCGGTAGAGGGTACTTATTCTTGATCGTCAACTTATTCAGCTCACGGTAATCGATGCACAATCGCATGCTTCCATCCTTTTTCTTTACAAACAACACCGGTGCGCCCCACGGGGATACACTCTGTCGGATTACTCCTTTGTCCAACAACTCTTGCAATTGAGCTGCCAATTCCTTTATTTCAACCAGCGCCATGCGATAGGGATCTTTCGACACTGGTTCCGTACCAGGAGCCAAGTCAATCGTAAACTCGATCTCTCTGTCCGGAGGTAGTCCAGGCAATTCATCAGGAAACACGTCCGGAAAATCTCTTACTACCGGAATATCGTCGATCTTTACAGATTCTTTTTCCACATCCACGACATGAGCCAAATAAACTTCGCATCCTCGACGTATTAATCTTCTCGCCTCAATAGCCGTTAGAAATTTCCTCTTTTGCCTTTTTCCTTTAAATATTACTTCCTTACCATCCTTGGTTCTTAACTTCACCTTCTTACTTTTACATTCTATTTGCACCTCATGGTTTGACAACCAATCCATTCCTAGTATAACCTCAAATTCTCCTAACTTAAAAGGAATTAAGTCAGCAGAAAAGTGCCGACCTTCTATAGACACATCACAATCAGGGCAAATCTTATTAACAACAACTTTCTCTTGATTTGCTACTTCTATAATCAAATTAGGCTCTAGAGGGTATGCAACATAATTTAACTTATCAAGAATACTTTCAGAGATAAAAGATCTAGTTGCTCCCGAATCCATCAAAACTTTTACTTCTACTGAGTTTATAACAAGCATACCTGCTACCATGTCCACATTTTGCACCGCATCTTTCATTGTCATGTTAAAGGTTCTAGCTCTGGGTTGAGCTGATGGTGCTGGGAGAGACGGCGGTCCAGTAATTCTGAGAACATTAGCCTTCTGCACAGGCTCCTTGCAATTCCTGGCCATATGGCCCACTTTGCCACACTTGAAACAAGCCAAATCAGGCTTCCTTATTCCATTTGAACATTCTGAAGAATAATGCCCCTTCTGGTTACACTTGAAGCATGTTATGTCCAGCTTATTACACCTCCCCGGGTGTCTCTTTCCACAGTTCCTGCATTCTTGCATCTGGGGCCTGCTATCCTTTCCCGGTTGTCCAGCTTTCTGGAGACGGTTCTTTTGAGCTCCATTCCCGGGTCTAAACTTCTGGAACTTTTGGTTCTGACCTCCACCATTCTTCCCAAACTTCCCTCTGAACTTTGAGCTTCCTTGCTCCTGCTCAGAGCTTTCAAACTTCCTCTTTCTTCCTTCATTTTCTCTTCGAGCAGCTTCCCGCTCAGCTTCCACTATCATTGCTTTATGAACCAATGCAGCATAGTTCTTGATCTCCAACATTGCTATTTGACCCCTAATCCACGGCTTGAGTCCCTGCTGGAACCTCTTTGCCTTCTTCACTTCAGTATTCACGTACTCAGGTACGAACCTTGCCAATTCTGAAAACTTCACCTCATATTCTGCTACCGATATTTCCTCATGTCTAAGATCCAAGAATTTCATCTCCAACTGATCTTGCATATAGCTTGGCAAATACTTTTCCAGAAACATCTCGGTAAACTTCTCCCAAGATAAGTCTTTGCCTTCCAACAACGCCTTATACAACTCCCACCAGAAACTTGCTTCATCTTTCAGATAATAACTTGCGTACCGAGCTTTCTTATCATCCTTAACTTCTGCTAACTCAAAGGCTTTTTCCATCTCTCTCGACTACGACTGCGCTTTAATCGGGTCTGGCAAACCTAAGAACTCTGGGGAATGAACGGATTGAAAGTGCTTGAAATTTCCAACTTTTGGGGCCACAGGTTGTTGCAAAAGCTGAGCAAGTCTGCTCATCATGGTGGTTTCTGGGTTTATTTCTGGGTCTTGGGTGGGAATTTCTTCTTCTTGGTGATCTGGTGAGTTGGCCATTTCTTACAAACCTAATTGAGCAATTATTTAGCAATACGATAGCATGGCATATATATAACCACAATTTTTATGAAATCTCTTTTGCGGGTTTTAAGTTTTACCCAATTTGCGCATGCAATCCTATTACTACATAATTCTCATATCAGTGTTGTTTTATCATGGCACGGAGTAGGGTTTTATGATCTTTAAACATGGTTATACGAAAACATGGTTGTATTTAAAACATGGCATTAAGAACAGTTTACAAGATAATCAAGGTGTACAAAGGAAAACAAGATAATAGATTTATTTAATCAAAGGTTACATAGGGAATATTCTGGATATTAAGGTTCTGAAACAAGGTACAATAAATAGCAAGGTTAAACAGAGGAAAAACTGGAAAACATCCCCCTATCTACCCCTAACTTCCAACTACTACTACTACTACACTGGTCTAAAATACAACAAGATAAATGAAAAGGGATCCCGGCATCTTACCAAGTATCCCAAAGCCTACCGGCGCTGAAAACAACAATAACAATCTACGGGCTCAACCAACAGTCCCGTCTAATCATCTAGAATCTCTCTCAACACAACCAACATCCAGCGAATGATCTTATGCAGCCTCCGGGCCTCAGCATCAGCATCACTAGTGGATGGTCCCTCATCCAATCTCCTCCTGGCAACCTGCTCCACCATCTTCACCCGAACTCGCCACTCATCATCCATAACAGAAGCACTCTGCCTAGACTCTCTGGCTAGTCTATTCACCAAAGCTCCCAACTCAGGAATGCGGGAGTACACAAAGTCTCGGTCCTGGGCTAACTTGCCACCAACACTGACAGGAACAGTCTTAGGCATCTCCGACTCTGGCTCAGGGGCAGGGGTCTCTGAATCTGGCCTCAGGGATGAAATCTGCATGGGGATCTCACTACTCTCAGAAGGGTCCTCCTCTAGGTCTGAACTAACATACACAGGCTCCTCTGAAGAGGGTGGAATAGGGTCCACAGGGGTACCAGTCAAACTAATCTCTGAGTCTGAGTAACTACCACTACTAGGATCCTGAGAGAAAACACAAAATAGCAACCAAGAAACAATGTTAGGGTTAAATAAAGCTTCCAGCTAACTCACACCCTAACTCTAGTTTCCACTTTACCACTCAACACTTTCCTTAAACTATACCTTAATAGTCTAACACAACTCTACATGAGTCAAACTCTCTCGCGATATAGATATATTCCCAAAATACCCTTTTTTAAAACCTAACTTGTCTCAGGGACTAGATCCTGTAGCTCTGATACCAACTTGTGACGCCCTCAATCTCGGGGTTAGGAAATGAGGACTCACACACCTCTATTCTAATAATTAAATATGCATAAACCCCGATTAACTACTAACAGGATCATCAGGATAAAGTATGAGACAAGATTACAACTACCAATCATAAAATATAACTTACAAACCCGAAATACTATTAAATAAACAATATCGATTCAGGCTGGGAACCGACAGATAACCCATTGTATCTTTATAAACCTCTTTCTAGGCGCGAGCTCACTCATAACAACCACTACCTGCTCTGGCAACCGGAAGCCCTCAACACGGTAGGGACCACCAGGTACGCTCTTATGAGCAGTGCGCCTAAGCCTGACCATCTTCTTGCTTAACTGCCATGGTTAGATTAAGACAAAACAAATGAGTATAAAACTCAGCAAGTAACTATATAGCAGTTCTACAATATCAAATCTCAATATACTTTGAACCAACTAGGGCATTCTACTTTAATTAATCTAGGTGGTAGATTTCCATTTTTTTTTCTTTGGGATAAGGAAAGGTATCTGAAGAATAGTAGGGCTTTCAAGAAATAAGGCTCGAAACAGGACGAAAGCCGACATTCATCATAATTCATTATAGGATCAAAATAGATCTTTCGATAGAGGAAAGCAACAGTATTTCAAGATATAGAATCAATCATATGATTAACAATTTCAAGAATCAGGGTTCTCGAGCTTTAAGCTCCACAATGACATTACCAACTCTTTTCAAGACAATATAATCCATTTTCATTTTCAAAAATCAATTTACTGAATAAAAAGTTTCAGTTCCCTTTTAAATAATCACTTAGAACCCTTGATTGGATCACTTTATCTTTCCATTTCATTACATACGGGTGATCAGCCCGTATCGACCTCCATTCCGGTCTTTAAGGTACCAATCGACATAATTTCAGCCTTAAATTGGACTAGTCCCACTAGCCTCTTACCATGACTGGACTAGTCCCACTAGCCTCTTACGTCTCAATCCAATCCATCAGGAATTCATTTGAAAAACCTTGAGTTGGAAAAACAAATAGGTTTTCAAAAATCCATTTTATCATTACCAAGCATTTGAAATCATTCGGACTCTTTCAAGTCGAAACTCATTCTTAAATCAGATTTTAAAGAAGCAAGGTTCAAGGAGTGAATCAAAGATACGCAAGGAACAATTCTCAAGAATTCAGTATCAGGGACAACAAGGCACTAAATTAGAAGGATCAGCATTAACTTAGGGATCAATAGGGTGATCAAGAGAAATAGGGTATCATTAAACAGAGTTAACCAAGATAATCAATAGGTTCAATATGATTCATGGCATTATAGGTAACTTGAACATAAAGGTCTGGTTATCAGTGAGTGAAATCAATAGGCTTATCAATAACAGGTTATCAAGAACATGGATTCTTTAAATCAATAACAGGGTTTCATAAAACATGGGTCTCATAAAACAAGGGTTTCATGCTTAAACAGTTCAATACTCTACATGGTATGAACAACATTTCCTTTATAAACATTTACACAAGTAATCAGAGTTACTTGCCTGAAATTGCTTTCCTGAGGGTTGAACTACTGCCACCTAGTAAATCCTTTCTTTTCCTAGCCTAAATGCCCTCACGCTCCAAATCTACAATAAAACCAAAATCTTAATCAGATTCTCAACTCTCGTTCCCGGAATGATCACTCTATATGATAACTCGATTATATATTTGACTCGAGCATACGAATATAGCTTATACATATAAGCACATAGCACATAGCACATAGTATATCCCTTTTTCGTAGCTTTTATATCCTTATACACTTAGCAATCAAAGCTTACTAGCTTGACCTTGGCTATTTCTCAAATCACACTATCACGACTCTTTTACGAGTACAAGACCTAATTACAACCAAACATTTACGTATATTATATCAATCAACTTAACTTCATTTTCTTTTGCTCCTTAATTCGAGCCACATACTATAATCAAGCAACAAATTCCTAAATATATACTTATACACTTTCAATCATCCTTTTAATCACAAAAACCAAGTAATTAGGCTTTCGTTCCTTATGGCCTATTCGGCCTTATCACACAAAATCCACCAAATACCCACTTTAACTCACATACATACACACAACTCATTCAAAGCTATTAAAGTATCATTCTTCTTCATTTTAATCATAAAAATTTGAACCAAGCATACATACTTGCGCGCATGCAATTCAATTTTAACTTATCATGATAGCAAACACTTTATCTTTATCAAGTAAGCCAACTAAGTTTCTTAACACAATTGATTTTCACCTAAATCACAACATGCATCCATTCATTCATCAAATTAGTCCCTTTTAACTTAATTTAATTCGGCAAAACTCAATTTTACTTCTCAAGGACAAATCAATGACATGCACATCTTGATCCTTTTTAAAACTAGCATGCAATCACTTTTTGGTCATTTATACTTAGTGTTTACCAAGTTTATCTCACAAAAAATCAATTTCCTTTCTTATTAATACCAAAAATTCGAACTTAACTTAGCATGCATCAACAATTTCATTCCTTTTTAATCTAATCACAATCCATCATCAGTTTAAACAAGTTAACTCAAATCAAACAACTTTAAAGATTAAAATCATTCGGCCTTTTTCAAAAACAAACATGCAACTTGATATTCTTAATCCTTGAATCACAAATCCACCTATATTTCAACATCAAATCAATGATTCATGCATTTCAACACAATCAACTTGATTCCTTTAAAATAGTAAGGGCCATTCGGCCTTTTAATCAAAACATCACATGCAAACATAAATAAGTGATCTTAAGGTTCTAGAGCTCAGTTTTTATAGCTCACCACCGGTTCACCGGAGTTCATCACCGGTGGCGGTGGCTTCACGGTGGTGCCCTCATTCGAGGGTGTCCAACCACGAAACCCCCGATTTCTCAAAAGAAATGCATCAACACCACATGCAAACTGATTTCAGCACAATAATCATAGGATACGAACTAATCAAGCAAGCCCTCGGTTCTTGGCTCAAAATCGAACCCAAAACACACACACACACTTCGGCATGCAAGCCTAATCACACACATGCACATACTTCTACCTATACATAAGTGTTTAGCAAGAAGAATTAGGGATGATTGATGAGTTTGATCAAGGAAAAAGGAGGTATACCGAGAGAAATTGAAGAGAGAGCCGAGAGAGAGTTGTTCGAGTGAGAGAGAGAGAGTGAAAGAAAAAGAGGAGAGAAAAGAGTGAGTGCACGGAAAAGAAAGAAGAAAATGGGGAGGAAGGAGTAATTTATACTCCACCAACACAAGGGCAAAATGGTAATTTAATAACTCTTTTTTTTAATTTGCACTTTCTTTCTCTTTTTACTGAAATGCAACGAAATTCAAAATAAAAAATATTTCTCTCTCGGAAAGTCGAGGATTATTGAAAATGACAATTTTAACACGTAGGTCTCGAAATCAGCTTTTTATCCATTACTCATAATAAGAATTTGAGCGAACGGTTGATTTTATATGAATTCCGCAAACTTGCTTTAATAAATACAATTTCCACATAAAATTGATTTAAAAATGCAAAGATCAACAATCACATTCACTTATTATTTTTAAAAAGTCTCTAGGATCATTACGAAGGTAACCAAACAAATCCCATGTTTTTATCCTTCTCGGATGATTTTAAAAAAATGCGTGAAGGTTAATTAAACATTTACTTAAATCACGTAATTCCTTTAAAATTCACAAAATTGACACAGAACATATAGTCATGCACACAGTCAAGCAATCGGACACATATAGTCACATAACGACTCAGGTCTGATCATAGAATCTATCCCTCTTTAATCTTTATCCTCTTTAACACGTACCGGGTCACGTTCAGCCTGACAGCCCGACGCTCAGCGTTTCGATTACGCTTCTCATTATCTTTGTCAATCAACACGTCTCTTAAGATGAAATACTTTATTCATTCACTTCACATATAACTCTTATTTTATATTATTTAATTTCCATATTAGGACGGGTTCCGATCTACCTGACGGTCCGACACCAAGCTTAATTTCTAAGCCGACTCTTTATATTGGAACGTTTTTATTCACGCTCCCAAACTTTAGTATACAGATAAGACAAATAATCATCACTTAGTCACATAATTATAATCTCATCACATAACACATACTTTATTTTCTTAATTACAACGGAAAATTCTTAGTCGTTACAGATGTTATACATGTCAGAGAGTTAAAGCAGAGCATTAGAGACCAAGTGGATTGTTGCAGCCATTGGAGATTCCAGAGTGGAAGTGGGAGCATATTGCCATGGATTTCATAGTCGGATTACCAAGGATGAAAGCCAATCACGATGCCATTTGGGTTATAGTGGACAGACTTACCAAGTCAGCTCATTTTCTTCCTATAAATGAAAGATTTTCACTAGATAAGTTAGTCTATATGTACCTGAAAGAAATTATAGTTTGTCATGGAGTCCCTGTGTCTATCGTATCCGATTGAGATCCGAGATTTAATTCGAGATTTTGAAAAAAATTTCAAGAATGTTTAGGAACAAGACTGGATATGAGTACGACTTACCATCCACAGACGGACGGCCAGAGCGAAAGAACAATCCAGACAATCAAAGACATGTTACGTGTTTATGCCATTGATTTCAAAGGAAGTTGGGACGAGCATTTACCCTTGGTAGAATTTGCTTACAACAACAGTTATCACGCCAGTATTGGGATGCCACCCTATGAAGCTCTTTATGGACGCAAATGTTGATCTCTTGTATATTGGGATGAAGTAGGAGAACGCAAAATACTTGAACCTGAATTGGTACAACAGATGAAAGAAGTTGTTGAAGTTATCCAGAAGAGATTGATAGCAACACAAGACCGTCAATGGAAGTATGCAGATCAAATAAGGAAAGATATGGAATTCGAAGAAGGAAATCTGGTATTACTGAAAGTATCACCGTGGAAAGGATTGACAAGATTCAGGAAGAAAGGAAAACTGAGCCCTAGATATGTCAGACCTTTTGAGATTCTAAAGCGTGTTGGCAAAGTAGCTTACGAGTTGGCATTACCTCCGCACATGGAGCACATTCACAATATTTTTCACGTATCGATGCTTAAGAAGTACAATCCAGACTCCAGGCATGTAATCGAATACGAGCCAATAGAGCTTCAAACAGATTTATCATATGTAGAGATTCCGATAGAGATTCTAGAAGAAAGAGAGAAAGTGTTAAGGGATAAAGTGGTAAAGTTAGTCAGAGTACTGTGGAGAAACCCAAAGGTTGAAGAGTCAACCTGGGAGTTAGAAAGTGATATGAAAGAAAAGTACCCTCATTTGTTTTCTTAGGAGATTCTGAGGACAGAATCCTTTTTAGGGGGGAAGGATGTAATATCTGGGATATATCGTGTAATTATTTTTGCTAATAAATATATATTATGCATGTTCCGTATTTATTCTGTGAAGTATTTATTAATTGGTATATGTGTTTGGATGTTTAAAAACAATATCAATTGAGTATTTTAATTTTTATATGTCCAAAACAAAATATAGATAATTTTCATATCTTCTTATTTATTTTTATGTTGATTTATGATTCTATAGGAAATCATATGGATTTTATAAATTCTTTTTCCGAGTATTTATAAACTATTTTATACAATCGGGAACCAACCGACGTCACCCGTTTTTACGTTTTTATAACCCGAAACTCTTCCGAGAACTCCTTCCTAACCTAATTGCAATATTCCGAGCATTTTCCATGTTTCGACTATTTTGATCCGGTGTACGGTTTGTCCAGCGCGGGTCCCGGCGCAATATTTTCGATACATTATTCTTTCGGTAAATCAATAAAACTCATATTTTCGATAAACGGGATCTTTTTATTAAACTATTACAATTATCACCTCGTAATACGTGTAACCAGGCGCTGTGACCAAGACCGCAGTACAAATTGTACTGATTTGGATAATTATCCCGAAAACCGGTACCGTTTGGATCTGTTTTTATAAATAAACGTACCATTTTATATCCGGAATGATCCAACAGGATACTAATTTCCCGTAATTATAAATAGCCTTTACCGTATTTTATTTCGTACCAAAAATCATTTACAAACAGTAATTATAGAATTTTACAGAGAAAATTCATATATTCATATAATCTTCTGAAAATTAAACCAGCTTTTGAAGGTGTTAGTGATCTCTGTTTTCAAAGCTCGAGTAACAAAATCGAAGGGTTTGAGGAGTACTATCAGATTTTGGAACTCGTGTTACTGCAGAATCAAAGGTTGATTTTATATATTTTTATTTATTTAAGAATTATTATGATTAAAATTATGAATTTTTGTACGAATGATTGTTTGAATGATATGATGCTTGCATATTGTAGAGCTTATTTTCCTGATGATTTTCATATGTCATATGACTGATTTGGAGTTCAATAACATGTTCAAAATTGAGTTTAATTTTTGAATTTTAAAATTAGGGTTTATAACCCGTATGAATATTCTTAATTGAAATTTAGGGTTTTTTGTTCTAGGGGTTATTAGATGTTGAGGTATAGTGGGTTTTGTTCCTCATGAAATTTGCAATCGATTGGTGTATAGCTCATTAACGGAGGATCCCTGAATCTAAGGGAGTTGTGTTTTGAAGTTTACGTCGGGTCACCGGAAACCAGTGAGTTTCTTGGCCATTTTCCGGCCAACTCAGTGGTTATTAAAATGATTTGATTGCATGGTTGTGTTCCTGGGGTTGTGTAGATTAAATCTGGAGCTTGTGGAGGTGTGAGGATTCCGGGAACACTGTCTCCGGGGAGACAGGGCGTTTTCCGGCGACAGGGGGGGGGTGCAAAATTGCACTTTAGTCCCTGTTGTATTGAAAACGATGAAGTTCAGTCCCTGAACTTTCCAGAACATGAAAATTTAGGATTCCTGTTTATAAATTATTTAAAAATCATATTTCCTATTTATTTTAAATATAAAAATTCATTTTTAATTTCTGAAAATTCCAAAAATTATTAATTTAATTCCAAATATGATTTTTAATTCAAAAATAAATCTGAATTAATTAGTTAATTAATTTTAGTTAATAACTAATTAGTTAATTGGTCAATTAATTTGAAAATTAATTGATTAATTGATTTAATTAATTATTTTTGATTTTAATTAATTATTTAATTAGATTTAATTATTTATTAATGATTTAAAAATTCTGAAAAATAGTTTTGAGCTTTAAAATATTACTTTAAATTGTTTTCCAGGCTCGATAATTATTAGAAAATTATTTTGAAGCTAGATGTGGCCAACTGAACCCTGTTTACTACTATAAAATTGATCCAACGACCTGTTTTAATTCCGAAAAATGTTTTAAAAATCATATTAAATGCCTGAAAGACTGTTTATGACCCGAGACTTCTTCATAAATGAAATTTCATTGGTTGTTTGACGTGCTATGTGCTATATATGACTTGTTTGTTTGACGGTCGGTCTATATGTTTGGTGTTTACTTGTTTATAGCATAACTTTCAATCAGTTAATCGAATTTGGGTAAAATGAAGGGTAGATAGAAGTGTATATCAAATAGAATTGTATGAGTTGAGTATTGATAGATGTTTATGATATGTGAGCAGAAGAGGTAAGGCGTAGGAAAGGGAAACCAATAGTCGAGGAGTAGGGGATTGTGATTAGAAGTTAGAGAAGTATAGCAAGCTAATATCAGGCAAGTGTTCTGAACTTTCTCGAGATATACTGTAGTTGATTGATAATCCTGTTTTATATTGCGAGTGCCTTGAAGCACTGAACCCTAAATCTTGATGCCATTTGTTGATCTTTGAACCGTAAACCTTATTCTTTCTGAACCATTGATTGTTGCATACCCGAATACGAACCACAGATATACGATACTACTCCAAAAATACATACAAACTAAATGCCAAACACTGAATCAAATTTCTTACATACTTAAATCATTGTACCTTATGCTTTGAAAGACCAAATTCTTGCAACCTTGAAACTTTGATTCCTTTGTTATCCAATTCTTTCATTACCTAACAACCATTCTTTAAAATTGCCATATTGATCCTTTGTAAAGATTGAAACCATTTCATTACTGAACATTCAATATTTCTTGTGATTTTGTTATTGCTTTACATTGTTTATTCTATTATTATGTTAGAATTGGATTGTGTTATAAAATTGTGGACCAGATTCGTGGTTAGACCCGATTGGTGGTCAAGTTGGGCCAATGTGTGCCTTGGATCCAGTAATTAGAGCAGAGTTGTGTGCCTTTCTCGGGGTTAGTGCATGACTGATCAGTAGCCTAACCTTGGTTTTAAAATAAAAATATAATATCCAATTCTAAATCATTAATCATTGCTCACTTGATACCTTAACCTTTTTCACTTGATGATCATTATTCTTCATCTTGTCATTGTGACTTGCTGAGCTAGTTAGCTCATTTGTGCGATGTTGTTTATGTTCTTTTCCAGTTAAGAAGGAGCCAGTTGGTAGCAAGAATCCCCAATCCAGTGTGAGAGTTAGGGGTCCAGGTTGATCGAGTTAAGCTAGCTGACATCTTTTGAAATAGTTTAAGTTTGTAAAAGTTTAGAATAATGTTAAATGTTCAGTTCTAAGTTTGAATAGTTGGGATTTGAACGTTTATAATATAAGTGTGTGTGTGTGGCTTGTGTACATACTTCAACCTGTTGCGGTCCGTGGTAGTTAGTAAGCAGGGTCACTATATATTATTATTATCTTTATTATTGTTATAAGCAGGTTATAAATAAGGTGTGTGTGTGTGGACCCCAAACTTCTGACCCAGGTTTGGAGGGCGCCATAGAGCCGTTCCGTAGATTATTTGGTGCTGTACCACAAGTAGTCCGAATAAGCTGGATTGGTTTTCAGTTGTTTTTAGTTCGGCTTATTTATAAGTATGACTTATGTAAGATAATAAACAAGAAACGTATATTTGACCGACGGACTAGCCTTTCTTAAAGGTTACTCCCCGATAACACTTAACTACTTTTAGGTTGTAATAATTATCACTTTATGGTTGAATTACTCTAGCTATGAATGGTTCGTTTCCAAGATAACAACCTATAAGTGTGTGTGTGTGTGATAAGTGTGGGGTCATAAAGTGTGAGTATTTATATATTGTAGTGTGAGGTATGTGGATTGTAGTAGTTTAGATGGCGTGGCCTCTGAGATTCCTGACCCCGGATTTTGGGGCGCCACATTCGAAATAGTAGTTGAGAGTTTTAATGGATGACTGATGTTAAGCACATCCATCGAGATACAATCACTTATCAACGGATGAACAATATCCATCGAGATAGTGTAAATGAAAGAGTTTGGAGTAGAGACTACTATTGAATCTGTGGTGATTGATTTGAGATATTGCACAGATGTTTCAGTAGACTCAGAAAGAAATGGCAAGTGAGCCAACAAATCATCTTATTAGATATATTTGTGATGTCATGTCTAATAATGATTTATGTTTAGTTTTCAGATCTTAACTAACAGGACAAATCATGACTTAACTGGAAATCAGTACTTACACTGAAGTCAGAACTTAAGATATTAGAACTTAAGTTATCAAACTTAAGTTATCAGAAGTTATTTATCAGGAGATAATATCAGGACTTAAGAAGACATTCAGATGAGGAAGACGACTGATTGAAGGAAAGAAGATTAAGGAAAACACAAGAAGAGATATGCATGGAGAAGAATTCTATGAAGAATAGAATACTTGGAAGAAAAGATAACTAGTTGATATATTTTAGGATGCAGACTTATGTTCGATATCAATTAGAAGTTTATCTTGTAACTGTGTGTCTATATAAACATAGCATAGGGTTTACACTATAAGTGTTATCTTAATCGAGGATATTATTCATTGTAACCCTAGCAGCTCTCGTGATTTTTGTTCATCACTGAGAGAGAACGATTCCATTGTAATAATGTTTCATTAATAATATTATTCTATGTTTCATACTTATGTTCTTAATTCGACTTGATTGTACTAAACACTGTATTCAACCCCCTTTTACAGTGTGTGTGACCTAACAAGTGGTATCAGAGCAGTCTGTTAACACATATACAGTAAAGATCCAAAACAATCATGTCTGAAGAAGAGAAAACTCTAACCAATCCCACTAAAACTGAAGAAAATCCAAAGACTCAAATCCATAATCAATATGAGACTATTAGGGTTCCCATACTGAAACCTTCTGAGTATCTCATATGGAAAGTGAGGATGACTATGTTTCTGGAAGCTACAGATCCAGAATACCTTGACAGAATTAATGAAGGACCACATAAGCCAACCAAGCTCTCTATTTTAGTTGCGGATCAGCCAGCACAGACTGTACCAAAGGAGAAAAGTGAGTATACAGCTGAAGATATCTCATCTATTGCCAAGGATGCAAAGGTAAGACATCTGCTGCATAGTGGCATTGATAATGTCATGTCAAAAAGGGTAATTAACTACAAGACTGCAAAGGAGATATGGGATGCCTTGGAGACAAGATGCCAGGGAACTAATTCAATTAAGAAGAACAGGAGGACTATACTTACTCAAGAGTATGAGCACTTTGACTCAAAACCTGACGAGTCATTAACTGGTTTATATGACAGATTTGTCAAACTCTTGAATGATCTGTCACTGGTGGATAAGGAATATGATCTTGAAGATACTAATCTTAAATTCCTTTTAGCTCTTCCTGAAAGTTGGGATTTAAAGGCAACTACTATAAGAGACAACTATGCTCTTGATGAGACAACTCTTGATGAAATTTACGGCATGCTCAAGACTCAAAAACTTGAGATGGATCAAAGAAGCAAGAGGCATGGGAGAAAGTCAAGAACGGTTGCTCTTAAGGCTGAGGAGGAATCCCCCAAAGTGGCTGTCTCAAAGAAAGGAAAAGGAAAGGCTCTCACCACAAAGTCTGATTCAGACTCATCAAGTTCTGATGATGATGATGAGGATTCAGAAACTGAAAATCTATCTGAGATGGATGCTGATGAAGAGATGATGAGATTGTGTGCTCTTATGGTGAAGGGCATCACAAAGATAGCTTACAGGAAATTCAGAAGGGGAAAGAAGTTTTCAAGGAAAAGTGGAAGTTCTGATAAGAAGGGATTTAGAAAATCTGAAGGCAAAGCTGGAAAGTCTGACAGAGGAGATTACTCAAATGTTAAATGCTACAATTGTGGTGAGAAAGGTCACATATCTCCTAACTGCAAGAAAGGAAAAAGTGACAAAGGCAAGGCACTTGTCACAAAGAAGAAAAGCTGGACAGACACTTCAGATTTTATGAATGAGGTGAACTATGCCTTGATGGTAAATGCTGATAGCAGTTCTGAAGCTGCTGAGTTAAAGGTACCTCAAACAACTTATGCTTTTCATACTGATGTTATTACTGAGTTGAGATCTTATCTTAAAACCATATCTATTATTTATAGAGATGAGACTTTAACTTGTGATAGGTTAACTTCTGAAAATCTGGCTTTTAAGAAAAGGAATGACTATTTAGAAAAAGAGTTAGTTATGTTCCATCAAACTCAGAAAGAGAGAGATGATGCTTTTTTTGTTAGAGATGAAGTGTTAAAACTGAATCAATCTCTAAAAACTGAGTTAGAAAAGGAAAGAGAGATTATCAGGACTTGGACTAACTCTGGCAGAAAAACTCAGAATTTGCTAAGCAGTAGAAACTGGAAAGAGGGCTTAGGTTATGGAGATGATAAAAGTGAAACAGGAACTGAACAAATTAAGCCAATTATTATTAAATAGAATACTAAGCCAAAATTAAATCCTGTTAAGTTTGTAGCTAAATCTATAAAGTCTGATTCTGAAAAGAGGAAAGATACTGAGACAGAAGTTAAGGTAAATACACTTCTGACAAATTGAAATAGGATAAGACAATTGAAGTTAATATAGGCTTAATGACAAAGAAGCAACTTAAGTATAAGCTGAAAGAGATTAAGGATGTAAACAAGGTAAAACCACCTAGGAAAAATAGGAATGGAAAGGAAGGTGTGAATAAAAGCAATAATTATAAGCCTGTTCTTAATGCTCCTAGAAAGAAATGTTATAACTGTGGAAATTCTAACCATCTGGCTTCTTTTTGCAGGAAAAATATGAACATAAACTCCTTACCTTCTAAGTCAGGAGTTAAGAGTCAGTCTGTTAGGTTTAAGCCACAAAATCCTTATTTTCATTGTGGTATTTTATGGCATTCCATTTATACTTGTAAGGATATCATAGTTTGTACTATGATTATTATCAAATAA
Source organism: Apium graveolens (assembly GCF_009905375.1). Classification (NCBI taxonomy): domain Eukaryota; kingdom Viridiplantae; phylum Streptophyta; class Magnoliopsida; order Apiales; family Apiaceae; genus Apium; species Apium graveolens. The sequence continues at coordinate 207,539,049 of NC_133652.1, read as the reverse complement.
AACCTTGTTTAAAGAAAGTTAGCATTGTTCCTTCTAGTGTAAGTTCTGATGCAAAGTCTGATACTGTAAATGTTGATAAGAAATTTTTTAACATAAACTCTGATGTTAAATCCCCTACAAATGTTAACAAACTTAATAATGCCAAAGGATCCAAGCAAGTATGGGTCCTTAAAACTAATCATTAGTGATCTTTGTGATTGCAGGGCAACAGGAAGAACATCCTAGTTCTGGACAGTGGATGTTCAGGACATATGACTGGAAATAAAGCCCTGCTATCAGACTTTGTGGTGAAAGCTGGCCCATGTGTTTCTTATGGAGATGGCAACATGGGACAAACACTGGGATATGGAAATATCAATCTTGGGAATGTCATCTTTGTAAAAGTAGCTCTAGTCTCAGGACTTAAGCATAATCTGCTGAGTGTTAGTCAAATATGTGACAGAGGTTATCATGTGGATTTCTTTGAAGAACACTGTGAAGTTGTAAAGAAATCTACAGGCAATGCTGTTCTAAAGGGATACAGGCATGGTAACATCTATGAAGCTAAACTTTCAACAAGTTCTGATGGTTCTGCAATCTGTCTGTTAAGTAAAGCATCAATTGAAGAAAGCTGGGATTGACACAAGAAACTCTCTTATTTAAATTTCAACAATATAAATGAACTAGTCAAGAAAGATCTTGTGAGAGGACTGCCAAAATCAGTATTTGCTCCTGATGGCCTTTGTGATTCATGTCAAAAGGAAAAACAAAGAAAATCTTCATTCAAGAGCAAGACTGAATCTTCAATTCTTGAGCCTTATCACCTACTACATGTTGATCTATTTAGACCAATGAATGTCATGTCAACTGCAAAGAAGAAATATGCTATGGTCATAATAGATGAGTTTACCAGATACACATGGGTGTATTTCTTGCACAGAAAAAGTGAAATTGCATCTAACTTGATTGATCATGTCAAACAACTAGATAAGTTGGTCAAAGACTCTGTGAAAATTTTAAGAAGTGATAATGGTACTGAGTTCAAGAATTCGATCATGGAAGAGTTCTGCAAAGACCATGGAATAAAGTAGGAATTTTCTGCTCCTGGAACTCCACAACAAAATGGAGTTGTTGAAAGAAAGAATAGAACTCTTATTGAAGCTACACGAACTATGCTTGATGAAGCAAAGTTACCAACCTACTTTTGGGCTGAAGCTGTGCAGACTGCTTGTTTTACTCAGAATGCAACACTTATCAACAAGCATGGAAAGACACCATATGAGATGGTGAAGAAAAAGAAGCCAAATATGAAGTATTTTCATGTATTTGGATGCAAGTGTTTTGTTCTTAAGACTTATCCTGAACAGCTATCCAAATTTGATCTAAAAGATGATGAAGGAATTTTTGTTGGATATCCACTTTCCACAAAAGCCTTCAGAGTCTACAATTTAAGAACAAGGATTGTCGTGGAATCTATCAATGTCTCTTTTGATGATAAGAAGATTATTGGACTTGAAGATTTCAATGATCATGATCAGCTGAGATTTGAGAATGAAGTTTTTAATTCTGATTCTGTAAATTCTGATAGTCTAAATCCTGATACTGCAAACTCTGATGGGTTAAACTCTGATGTTATTGAAACTGTTGTGTCTACGCCAAAGGACAATGCACCTGTACAGGGGAGCATATTGAAGATCCAACCACATCTCAAGAAGCATCAGAACCTAGAACAGGCTCTTCAAGTTCTGATTCATCAAGTTCTGATGGGCCAAGTTCTGATAATTCTTGAAACTCAAATTCTGATTCATCAAGTTTTGATGGGCCAAGTTCTGATAATTCTGGAAACCCAAATTCTGAAGAATCCAACTCAGAGAGCATGATTTCAGGGGGAACATCAAATAATGTTGATGGAGACAGCATGGATCATGGGGGAGCATCCAGATCTAGAGATAATCTTCCATCTGCAAGGAAGTGGACTAAATCACATACACTTGACTTGATTATTAAAGATCCTGAATCAGGTATTAGAACTAGAACATCAACATCAAATGAATGACTCTATCATTCTTTTCTTTCTCAGGATGAACCAAAGAAAGTGGAAGAAGCTCTTCAAGATGCTGATTGGGTGTAAGCAATGCTGGAAGAGTTAAATGAATTTGAAAGAAATAATGTCTGGACCCTAGTGCCAAGACCAAAGAACAGATCTGTTGTTGGTACAAAATGGGTGTTCAGAAACAAAACTGATAGTGATGGCATAATTACAAGGAATAGAGCAAGGCTGGTTGCCAAAGGATATTCTCAACAGGAGGGAATTGATTATGATGAAACATTTGCACCAGTTGCTAGATTGCAAGCCATAAGGATATTTTTGGCTTATGCTGCTCATAAAAAGTTTACAGTCTTTCAAATGGATGTAAAAAGTGCTTTTCTTAATGGAGAATTGGAAGAAGAAGTATATGTTGAACAACCTTCAACTTTTGTAGATTCAAAATTTCCTCATCATGTCTACAGACTTGATAAAGCACTTTATGGCCTTAAGCAAGCTCCAAGAGCATGGTATGAGACATTAGCTCAGTTTCTTCTGGAAAGTGGATTTAATAGAGGGACTATTGATAAAACTTTATTCTATCTCAACCATGGAAATGACTTACTTTTGGTGCAAATATATGTTGATGATATCATTTTTGGTTCTACAAATGACAGACTTTGTAAAAGGTTTACCAAGCTAATGCAGTCAAGATATCAAATGAGTATGATGGGAGAACTTAGCTATTTTCAGTGCCTTCAAGTCAAGCAAAATGAAGAAGGAACTTTTATTTGTCAATCTAAGTACACCAGAAATTTGTTAAAGAAATTTGGAATGCAAGACTGTTCAAGTGCATCCACTCCTATGGCCATTGCAAAAAAATTGGATAAGGATACTGGTATATCAGTAGATATTACTGATTACAGAGGTATGATTGGCTCATTACTCTATCTAACTGCAAGTAGACCTGATATCATGTATGCTACCTGTCTTTGTGCAAGATTTCAAGCAGATCCAAGAGAACCTCACTTAACAGCTGTGAAAAGAATTTTCAAGTACCTTAAGGGTACAACTCATCTAGGATTGTGGTATCCTAGGGAATCAGACTTTAAGCTAATAGGTTACTCAGATGCAGATTTTGCAGGGTACAAAATTGACAGGAAATGCTCAAGTGGAAGCTGCCAATTTCTTGGAGGCAGATTAGTTTCTTAGTTTAGCAAGATACAAAAGTCAATTTCCACATCAACTGCAGAGGCAGAGTACATTGTTGCAGGAAGCTGTTGTGCACAAATTCTTTGGATGAAGAATCAGTTACTGGATTATGGGTTAAAATTTTCTAAAATCCCTATTTACTGTGATAATCAAAGTGCTATTGCTATGACAGGTAATCCGGTTCAACACTTAATGATAAAGCACATCAGCATAAGGTACCATTTCATAAGGGAACATGTGATGGAAGGTACAGTGGAATTGCATTTTGTTCCAACAGATCAACAACTAGCAGATATCTTCACAAAACCACTATGTGAAGCTACTTTTACAAGATTGGTAAATGAACTTGGAATGGTTTCAGGTTCTTTCTCTAATCTGTTTAGTTTACGTTATGATATATCAGACTTTATGATCAGTATTTACAGATATTACTCTCTTTATGTAATCCGTGCTTAAATTGAAATTTACCTAAGTGCTGATTGTTGTCTGATGTGAATTTCTAAACTCTGATAGTGATATGAATGTTTATGTGAATATTCAATCCAATGAGGATAACTGTGCTAGATACGGACCTAGTAATCTCTAATATACTAAATATCCCATGTTTGAAGTAATTATTTATATGGAAATCTTTTGACACAAGCAAATTCTAATATTGAGCTTAGTTAGGTTTACTTTGTGTATCTTATTACTAAGTCAAAAACTAGAATGGTGCTTCTTATCTGTTAAGTTCTGATGTTTGTAAAGCTTATGGGTGTACTAAGTGCTGATAAGCCTCACTTATCTAAAGAAAAAGAAAAGAAAAAGAAATAAAAATCAGGTACTCCTTTGAGATCTAGAGAAAAATATCTGTGGAAGGGAAGACCCAAGTGCATTGCTGGTATTAAGTAATATGCATTAGAAAAGCAAAATAAAATTTTCTTGGTGACTTTTCACATTATATGATTACTGGAGAAATACTCTGATAACAGCATAAATTCTGATAAGCAGTCGTGACTCACTTACACTGAGAAGCCACTATAAAAAGGAATTTCAAAAGATGCATAAAATGAGCACAAAACAGTTGAGGTGAACTTATGCATGAACTCATTCTATAGTAGACTTCAGACTAATGACAGATTTGAGCAAAGTTCTTAGTTATGCCTTATTTCTAAGATGTACTGAAGTGAATCAGACTTTACTCTTTGTCTGATATTTAGCTTAATGCACATACTTACACTCCATATGAATGATGAATATTATTGTGGTGATCAATGTTATTTTAGATGAACAGTTTAAGTGACAGTTGCATAAATTATAAGGACAAGTTCTGATGGAAGTTCTGATGATTAAGTTCTCAGGAAACCATATCAGTATTTGTGTGAAGAATTACAGAAATAATCATTCACTTTTTAAGTGAAGAAGTCATATTCTGATGACTTTTAAATTCTGATAATAATCAAGTTCTGATGCTTACGTGGCAGTATTTATTTACTTGATTTATTTTTAAGTCAATACTTGAACGGTTATATTTTATCAGAATATTGGATTACGTGAGATAAAGCAGTCATAATCATTTGTTTCGTGGGAACAGTTTTTTTGGAAAAACTGAATGTGCATAGTAATCATTACTAATTTCCCATGCCCATTAACTTTTGTTTTAACTGCTGCATGCCTGACAGGTGTAACGTCTGTTCCACTTCTCCATAACTGTTGTCACGTGGGGTGTCTAAGTAAAAGAGATAAAAAATTTCAAATCTTTTATTTACATTTCTATTCTATTTACTCTCTCTCTTTTTCTTACCCTCTCATATTTTCTGACGGTTTACAAAACAAACATTTTATCAAACACTTTTCAGGCATTCTAACTTCTCATCTATTTTCAATGGCACCCAAGGATATAATCTTTGATAGAGCAAAGTTCGTTACCAACAACTATGCTGCCATTCTCACTAAGAGTGAAGCTCCATCAAAACTTCATTTTATACAGGATTTCTTAGCTAATAGTGAGATTGGGTATGCTCTGACTCAACCTCAATCTATTTCTGGCAAACAAGTGCTGACGTTCTGGAGAACTGGGTTATATGATGATGGGGGTGCTGCTGGTTCTCCAAGCATCATTTTCACATCAGGCGATGTCGAGTATGTGGTTACTAAATCGACTATTCGTAAAGCTCTCCATTTACCTGAAGACTGTACATTCTCAACAGTGGAGGAGCCTGTTTTACAACAGCTTATGGCAAATTTGGGCTATGAGCAAAGCTTGGGAAAGCTGGGTCAATTGAAAAGATCACATATCAGAAAGGAATGGAGTCATTTCTTTGACTGCATCACCAAGACATTCACAAATAAATGCTCTAACTTTGATGCTATTCCCATTCTGAGTCAGCAAATCGGGTATGCTTTTATAAATCAAACTCATTTTGATTATGCAAGTGCTGTGCTAGGTTTTATAGGGGATAGGATGACAAAAGATAGGAATGTATCATAGTTTGCTAGATTTTGTCAGCTTATATATAGTTACTGTTTTGCTGAAGAACCCCAACTATTAAGTGACTTAATTTCATCCTTTAAGCTTGTGAAAAGGGCCTTTAATGATCTGTTAAACTCTGATACTAAGAAGAGAGTTTTGAGACCTTTACAAATCCCTCAATCAGTAAAGCAAGTCTTGGTAAATGCTGATCCAGAAACCTATACAATTGTATATCCTGATGTCCAACCCATCAACCCACAACAGCCATCGATACCTTCTCCTGTTACTCAACAACCACAAACATCAGATCATGCTAATCAACCATCAGCACCTACTGTGAAGCCATCTTCTTCTAGAACAAAGAGGACAAAGACTGTACCTCAGAAACAACAGAAAAGAAGGAAGATAATTTTAAGAGATGAGTCTGATGATGAGGAGGTACAGGTTCAACAATCAGAACCTGTTACTAAAGTAGCTGAGAAGGTTTCTTCTCAGAAAGTTCAAGAATCTGGGAGTTCTAGGCCACTCAAAAGGCCTAAAAAGATAAATTCTGATGTTAAAGCTCCCACAGTCTCTCCACCCTTGAAGAGATGGAAGAAACAAAGAGCTAACAGGGACACAGCTGAGTCAGATTCAGAGGATGTGGAAGCAGCAGCTAAGGAAGGGGATCAGGAATCTCTGATCTCAAAGGAGCCAATTATAATTGAATCCCTTCCTTCTACACAACCAAAATTTGCTGAAGCCACTGAATCTACACCACCACTGTCATCAATTCAAGCTGAGGACATTGCTCAAGATAGAGTACCTACACCTCCTGTGTCACCTATCATTGAACAAGTACATGCTGAAACTACAGGTACAAGTGCTGAAATAGACATTCACAATTTGGTTGTGCCTGAAGTTCTGTACTTAGAAGCTCCAACCATTCCTCAGCAAACACCACCAACAACACGAATTTTAGATGCTGATATCAATGCAGATATTCCAATAACACCTCTTCTGAATCCAGATGATGAAGATCAGATATTAGGTGAGCATCATAATTTGGATTTTGATCAGAACTTAGAGGATGATTTTGAAACCTCTATAGCCTCACACACTATCATTTTATCAGAGGAAGCTGATTCTGAAGGCTCTGTAAGTTCTGATGCTGCAAATGCTGAGAATACTGGTGAAGCTGCTATAAATGAAAATGCTGATGCAGCTGGTCCTTCAAGACATGCACCTCTACCAGCAGTTAATAAAGTTGATTTGATTAAGAAGTTTGTGAGAGGGGATGCACCAGTACCTTGGAGTGAAACTCCAAGAGGAAAGGAATGGATCAAGGAGTGGAACAAAGTTGATTTTATTCCTACTGAAAAAATTCTTGCTGAGCACTTGGCTAAAGCTGATGAGATGCTACTGAATGATGACTTCAAAGCATAGCTCAGAGTTACTGCATTGAGTACAAGGCACCTTCAAGGTCAACACTCAATAACTCAATCCAAGGTGAACAAAATTCAAGAAACTCTGATTCATCAAGACATGAATCTCAAGTTGAAAAAGAACAGGTTTTTTAAACCAGCCTTTGACCGCATTGGGTATATTGAGAAAGCTCAGGAGAAACAGCAAGCTCAGATTGCTGAAGTACTGAAGAATCAAGATTCTCAACAAGTTCAAGTCAATGAAATCCAATCTTCAGTGGAATTACTTCTCTTTCTCCTATTACCTGATGATGCCAAAAAGGGGGAGAAAGTGATTAAGTCCAAATGCAAATCTGATTTAGCACTGAAGAAAAAGGATGATGGAAATGATGACCAGGGAAACTCTGAAAGGGGTAGAGGTCATGGTCAAGGCAAAGGTTCTTCATTCAGGAAAGAAGGAACTTCTACACATAAATCAATTTCTGATGCTGATAGAAGAATAAGTTCTGATAAGCAAGTTCTGACTAAGCCTGATGTTCTGATACAGGGTGAAAGTCAAGAATCACAGAAGTTTATGCAGACACTGAAGCTTAAGGGGAAGGAAACATCAGTATACTATCAAGACCCCAAGTTACATAAGCTGGATGAAGAAATTTCAAAAAGACTATTTCTCAAAGACAATCTAGGAATGGACTTTGAAAGTGTGAAGAAAGAAGAAGCCATACTTAAAGCAAAAAATGACAAATTCAAGTCTAAAGCTTCTATTACTTCAAAGAAACCTCCAAAGCCTAAGGGCATTGTGATTAAAGAGAAGACAAACTCTGAGGCAATCAAATCTGAATCCAAATCCAAATCACAAGTGGAAGTTGATCCTAGATCCAAGGGCAAAGCTAAAGTTGATGAACCTGTAAAGGTATATATGCCAATCATGGATCTGGAAGCAAAATCTGATAAAGATACTAGTCTGATTTTGAAGAAAAAGAATATTCAAACAACCTCTGACATAGCTCATGTTGTTCAAGATCAGGACTTAGTAAATTCTGATATGACAATGAAGCAAGCGACCTCTGAAAGAGCTCAAGTTGGCTTGATATCAGAAGATAAAGAAAAGGAAACCTCTGACATTGCTCATGTTAAACCTTCAAAAATTCTACTAGCTGGGTTTACTAAAGCTTAACAATCTACACAACTTTTGAAGACTACATCAAGTGGTTTTGAAGCAAGAGTTATTAGAGGAAAGGAAGCTAGAGACAAATCGGGATTGAGTAGTTCTAAAGAAAAGAGGGTAAATAATACTACCTCTGATCCAACTTTTTTGAGTGAACCAGGAGTAGGAACAACTCCTAAAAGATTGAATCAACTAGAGTCTGTACAAATGGTTTACCACTCTGTATTGAAAGAAGATATCATGTTATATTTCATGACGGATGGGAGGGTATTCCAGATTAGAAAGAATGTTATTCGTTTGAAGTATTTTGAAGAATTGCAACATGTTCTATTTCTACTTCAAGTGAAAAACAGGTTAACAGATGGTGCTACCAGTTACTTAAAATTTGAGATTCAAAGGCAGAAGAAACTTTACTCTGTAAAGTCTGACATGCCATACTATCCTAAGTACAGAGCTCAAAATGGTGATATAGTTGAGATGAAGCCTAATACCACCAAAATCATCACTATATTTCTTGGTATTAAAGGTCTTGAATTCAATCTAGAGTCTGATAAAGCCTATTTCTTCAGACTGGATCAGGATATAAGGAAAGGAAAAATAAATGATCTCAGGGCTGCTATCTTCCAAACAGGTGAAGATACAGTTGAACTTAAAAATGCAAAAAGGAGGATGAAGAATGAACTTGAATATGCTGAGAGAAGTCTGTTAAGGAATTATCTCAGAACAACTCCTGACATTAGAGAGATCACACACTGAAGCCAAGTCAAGAACTACAACTATTAAATTATGAAGGTTATACTGGTTAAAGCTGATATCAGACTTTAAGGATGGTAAAAGCTATAAAGACTGTGAGTTGTAGTTACTTAGTCAAATTCTCATATGCATTTGTACTTAATGTTTTCGATATCATCAAATATCTATTGAACTTGTATATTATGCTAATTTACAAGTTGGGGGAGATTGTTAGATATATTTGTGATGTCATGTCTAATAATGATTTGTGTATAGTTTTCAGATCTAACAAATCAGGACTTAACTGGAAATTAGTACTTATACTGAAGTCAGAACTTAAGATATCAGAACTTAAGTTATCAGAACTTAAGTTATCAGAACTTAAGTTATCAGAAGATATTTATCAGGAGATAATATCAGGACTTAAGAAGACATTCAGATGAGGAAGACGATTGATTGAAGGAAAGAAGATTAAGGCAAACACAAGAAGAGATATGCATGGAGAAGAATTCTATGAAGAATAGAATACTTGGAAGAAAAGATAACTAGTTGATATATTTTAGGATGCAGACTTATGTTCGATATCAATTAGAAGTTTATCTTGTAACTGTGTGTATATATAAACACAGCATAGGGTTTACACTATAAGTGTTATCTTAATCGAGGATATTATTTATTGTAACCCTAGCAGCTCTCGTGATTTTTGTTCATCACTGAGAGAGAACGATTCCATTGTAATATTGTTTCATTAATAAGATTATTCTGTGTTTTATACTTGTGTTCTTAATTCGACTTGATTGTACTAAACACTGTATTCAACCCCCTTCTACAGTGTGTGTGACCTAAAAGATGATGCTCACTTGCTTGGATTTTTGGCTCCTCCATGAGAGTTAAAGATGGAGAATCGGGAATTGATGTATGAATCATATCAACATCCAGTTAATGTGTGGGTGAGATTGGTGTGTTTGGTGCTTCAATTATTAAATATTTTGGCTGTGACTCCACATTTATTGAAGCCACATCAACCTTACTTTGAGAAGGTACATGTACTGAGTCTTTGACTACAGTAGGCACAGTGTATGTACCCTGTGTATCCCAAATGGTTTTGGATTTCTTCTTTCTGGCATAAGTTTGGGGTGAGCTTGTGTCCCTTACCCTTTTGGCCCGTGCTCTTGGTTGAGAGCTTTGTTCAATAGTCACATCCTTTTGGGAGGATGCAACTAGCAATGAGCTAATATCTTTATTAATCACTATAGTTTATTGGGAAACTGCAATGTGGCTAGGCTGGGATTCACTCACCTCTCCAATCTTATTCTTAGGGCTTCTTTGATGTTCACCCTGTTCCTCACCAATCTCACTTCCCTTCACATTCCCCTCTTGGTTTTTAGTGAATTTTATAACTAGCTTCTGTTGATAGAAACTAGAGGGGGCTTTTTTTGACCTTGATTTTGAAACTTTTGGTTTTGTGGCTTGGGTAGGCATCTGTTTGGTCACATACATAGATGCTATTGCCACAGTTGATGGCAAAGAAGTAGGTGGTTGCGAAATAGTGATAGAGACAGAAATATTTACCTCACTTACCTGAGGCAACTCCATGATTGGCATGTACACAAGTGTAACATCTTTGTGATGATTTGCCCTGTCCAAGTCAGCAATAATTCTCCTCTCTTGGACCCAACAAGCTAACTTGTTTGTTGAGTTCTCAATGGTGAGATTCTCAGAAACAAAATTAGCTAGCATCATGAAAAATCTAACATAATAGATATTCTTAGACCTCTTCTTAATATCCCCTAATTTACTCCCTATCTCATAAATGACAGAAGTGCTAAAATTGAAATACTTTGCACTAAGAAGCATGTAAAGCATATAAACAAGTGAGTAAGATACAACATCAAAATTACTTATTTTTCCAGAAAACACCTTGATAAATGAATCACACAGAAAACTCCATTTTTTTCTAAGACCTAGTCTCCTAACATCACCTAATTTAGTGGCATCAAGAGCATAACCCATAAAAACTAGCATGTTACTCACATCAGTGTCTGTGTGTGGAGCAAGTGTGTTAGCTTTGGAAATTTAAAACACTTTTCAATTGCATCACAATTAACACAATGTTCATTACCTTTGAGAGTGAAGGTAATGGTCTTGTCCTTTGAGTTGAACACAGCTGTAGTCCAGATTTCGTCGACAACCTCACAGTAAATGGTTGGGGACTCAAGCATGGCATAGCTCAATTTACAGTTTAGTATGAAGTCCGTCATCTTGTGATAGTCTTCGGATGCCGGAATTTGCTTGTTCACTAAAGCCACAAATTTGTTCTTTTCATAAACAAACCCAGTTGAGGACATGATTTTGACTACGGGTGCCATTGCTGTGATTGAGATTAGTTGCAGAGAGAGTTTTTACTTTTGGGAAGAAGAAGTTGAAGAAATTGCTTTGAGAAAGATAAAAACAAAGAATAGAAATGTAATTAGCTTGTATACTTTCTCAGAAATAAACTGTCAAAAAGTAAAAAAGTAAAACAAAGTGAACAATCAAATTAACCCAAAATAGCCGTTTAAAAATAATAAAAACTGTCAAAATTCTAAGATTATCCGTTAAAATATACATACAGGTTGTAAGTAAATTCGACGGATGATGCTCAAAATTAACGGCTAAGATTGAGTACAATTCGACAGATGATGACAAAATTACCCGGAGTAATAATTGATACTTCTACGGATAATAAAGTCCAATGGATGTTCATTTTCAACGGATAATGAACATCCGCCGAGATATAAATTTTGACTTAGCCAAAATTTACATTACTGACAAGAAATATCAAATATTATTCTGGCTACAGTTAAATTTGCTTAGACATCAAAGTAGATTAGAAGTAATTAAGCATACCTAACTCAATTACCAACCTAGTGAAGGTGGATTCATTAAGTGGTTTGTAAAGATGTCTGCAAGTTGTTTTTCACTTGGAACAAAATGAAGTTCCATAGTACCATTCATAACATGCTCTCTAATGAAGTGCTACTTGATGTCAATGTGCTTTGTCCTTGAATGTTGTACTGGATTCTCAGTGATGGCAATAGCACTTGTGTTATCACAGAAAATAGGAATCTTATTCACTTGTAGACCATATCTAATAGTTGATTTTCATCCATAAAATTTGTGCACAGCAACTACTAGCAGCAATATATTCAGCTTCAAAATGAAGTTCCACAGTAGCATTCATAACATGCTCTCTAATGAAGTGGTACTTGATGTCAATGTGCTTTGTCCTTGAATGTTGTACTAGATTCTCAGTGATGACAATAACACTTGTGTTATCACAAAGAATAGGAATCTTATTCACTTGTAGACCATAGTCTAATAGTTGATTTTTCATCCATAAAATTTGTGCACAACAACTACCAGCAGCAATATATTCAGCTTCAGTTGTAGAAGTAGAAACTGAATTTTGCTTTTCACTGAACCGAGATACTAGCTTGTTTCCTAGAAATTGACAGGTTCCTTTAGTGCTTTTTCTATCAATTTTACAATCTGCATAATCTGCATTTGAATAACCAGTTTGATCAAAGCCAGAATCTCTAGGGTACCAAAGGCCAAGTTTTGGTATTTCCTTGAGATATCTAAAAATTCTCTTAATAGCTATTAAATGAGATTTTCTAGAATCAGCCTAAAATCTAGCACATAGATAGGTAGCAAACATTATATCTGGCCTACTAGCTGTTAAATATAAAAGTGATCCAATCATCCTTCATAGCTTGAAATATCCACAGACTTTTCAGTTGTGTTTGTTTCAAGTTTAGTTGCAGTGGCCATGGGAGTTTTTGTAGATGTGCAATCCATTAGATTAAACTTCTTCAAAAGATCATAAATATATTTGGTTTGACTATTGAATATTTAATCACTAACTTGCTTAATTTGTAAACCAAGAAAGTAAGTTAGTTCTCCCATCATGCCCATTTCATATTTACTTTGAATCAATTTGGCCAACTTTTTGCAAAGTTTTTCATCTGTAGAGCCAAATATAATATCATCTACATAAATTTTAACAAGTATACTAGAGCCATTAACATTTATAAAGAATTAGGTTTTGTCAACAGTACCTCTAGTGAAGTGATTTTCTAATAGAAACTTTGACAAAGTGTCATACAGGCTCTAGGTGCTTGCTTTAATCTATAAAGTTCTTTCAAAAGATAGTAGACATATTCTGGAAAATTTGGGTCTTCAATACCAGGAGGCTGACTGACATAGACTTCCTCCTCCAAATCTCCATTTAGAAAGGAACTTTTAACATCCATTTGATAGACTTTGAAATTGGCATGGGCTGCATAGGCTAAGAAGATTCTGATGGCTTCAACTCTTGCAACAGGAGCAAAGGTTTCATCAAAATCAATTCCTTCTTGTTGACAGTAGCCCTAAGCAACCAATCTAGCTTTGTTCCTGACCGCTATGCCATTTTCATCCATCTTGTTTCTGAATACCCACTTGGTGTCAATAGGATTCTTTCCTTTAGACTTGGGTACTAGCTTTCATACTTTATTCCTTTCAAATTGGTTTAGCTCCTCTTACATAGCTAAAACCCAGTCAGGATCCAACAGAGCTTCTTCTACCTTTTTAGGCTCTTCCTGAGAGAGAAATCTGCTATATAGACATTCATCTTGAGTTGCTTTCCTTGTTTGCACACTTGAAGATGTATCACCAATGATCAGTTCAAATGGGTGATCTCTAGTCCACTTTCTCTATTGAGGTAGATTAGCTCTAGATGAAGAAGCCTCATTATTGTCTTGATGTGTGAAAGAGTTTTGATTAGAAGAAACTCTCCCTGAGTTTGTGGATCTTTGACTAGTAATTGGTGTCCTTTCTGATTGTGATCTGTATTGGCCCTCAATTTCTAATAATGATTCAACGGATGTTGAATTTTGCCTTTCGAAGGATGATGCAGATTATCTTCCAACGGATGATGCACTTGGTCTTTTGACGGATGTTAAAATATGTGCTTCATTAGTTGTAGATTTTTCTGCATTTTCCTTAGACATTGGTTCTTGATCACTTTCATCATCACTGTCTTCACAAACCATCTCAACATTGTCAAATTTGAGGCTTTCATGGAAATCTCCATCTTGCAGTCCTTCAATCTTTTTTTCATCAAACACAACATGTACAGATTCCATAACAATGTTGGTTATGAGATTATAGACTCTATATGCTTTTCCAACAGCATATCCAACAAAAATGCCTTCATCTGCTTTGGCATCAAACTTCCCATGCTGATCAGTTTGATTTCTTAAGACATAGCATTTACAGCCAAAGACATGAAGAAAGTTCAGTGTTGGCTTCCTATTCTTGAACAATTGGTAGGGTGTCATGCATTTTGCGTGATTGACCAAAGAAATATTCTGAGTGTAGCATGCAGTATTTATAGCTTCAGCCCAAAAGTATGTTGGTAACTTTGATTCTTCTAGCATTATCCTTGCAGCTTCAATAAGAGATCTGTTTTTCCTATCCACCACACCATTTTGTTTTGGGGTTCTTGCTACTGATAATTCATGCATGATCCCATTCTCTTCATAAAATGATCTCATCACAGAATTCTTGAACTCAGTTCCATTGTCACTCATGATTCTTCTTACTTTAAAATCAAGATGATTGTTGATTTGTCTTATGTGATTGATGATGATTTCAATAGCTTCATCTTTGGACTTGAGAAAATATGTCCAAGAGAACTTTGAGAAATCATCCATAATTACTAGACAATACCTTTTCTTTGATATTGACAATATGTTTATTGGTCCAAATAAATCCATGTGCAGTAATTGTAAAGGTTCTTCAATTATTGAATCAAGCTTCTTTCTGAATGATGCCTTGATTTGTTTTCCTTTCTGACATGCATCACACAGTCCATCCTTTGAGAATTCCACTTGAGGAGTACCTCTTACCAAATCTTTTTTAACTATCTCATTCATAGTCTTGAAGTTAAGGTGGGACAGTTTTTTGTGCCATAGCCAACTTTCATCTTGACTTACCTTGTTAAATAGACAAGTGACAAATTCTGTATTTGATGAGTTGAAATCAGCTAGGTACACATTTCCTTTTCTCACTCCAGAGAGAACCACTTTGTTGCTTCTCTTGTTGGTCACAACACAGGCTTCAGAAATAAATGTTACTGAGTTGCCCTTTTCACAAAGCTAGCCGATACTCAACAAATTGTGCTTGAGTCCATCCACTAGGGCAACCTCTTTAATGATGACATTATCCTTTGAAATCAAGCCATATCCCACAGTATAACCCTTGTTGTCATCTCCAAAAGTGATACTTGGGCCAGCTCTTTCCTTGAGCTCAGTGATCAGGGTAGAATCTCCAGTCATGTGCCTTGAGCACCCACTATCCAAATACCAAAGATTCTTTCTGTTTCCCTGCACACAGCAAAATCAAATCAAGTTAATTTTGGTACCGAAGTTTCCTTGGGTCCTGTTTTGTTAGCCTTTTTCTTAGGTTTCTTGGGTTTTTCTTCATTTGACTTAGGTACTTAAAGTTCATCCTTAGTCAATTGAGTAGAACCCTTAAAACCATTTATCATTGCAGAATTATCATGCACATCTTGATTAACATGGAAAGGCATATTTTGAGAAAACATGGTATTCCAGTATGGCATGCTAAATGACATTTGTGGCATACTAAATGCAGCATAGTAAGGATTTTGTGCAAATGGCATATTACCATACTGTGCATTCAAAATATGTGCAGGCATAACATTCACAGGCATTGTAGGCATACTGGAAAATGAAGGAGGTGCAGACATGGAAGCAGGCATAGCAAGTTTGCAATTAACAGACAAATGATTAACACTACCACACTCAACACAGATTTTTCTTGGTGCATATTTATCAGGTGTGTAGTTGTTATGTTTGTTAATTCCTACTTTCCCATTTCTATTATTTTTCTTTTTAGATTTTGTTCTCACTTCAATTTTATCCAATCTGTCATTTAATTGCTTAATGGACAGATGCCCTACATTGACTCTCTTGTTCAGTTTCACTTGACTTGTTTCTCCTGGAACAAAGTTCTTAGAAACTGATCCATATTATTCATTTATTCTGGCTAGCTTAGCTTTGCTAACTGGTTTACTTACACTCAACGGATGTGACTCATTGTCTTTCGATGGATAATCCTTTTGATTATTCGATGGATAATTTTCATCATCCGTCGAATCTACATCCGTCGAAAGTCCTTCAACCAGATTGGAATCAAGCTTCTCCTTATTCGTTTTCCAGACTGCATCACAAAAAGATTCTATACCTTGAACTTTAGTAATTTGAGCATGGACATCCCTAGATGATTTCCATGCCTTAATTACTTCATGTTCTCGTTCAAGTTGCTTTCTTAAAATCTCCTCTTTCTTTAGAGATTCAGTCAATTCATCTTTGACAGTCTTGCATTCTCTTTTCAGTTTTTCAAACTCAACAAATTGAGTTTCTAACACAATATATTTTTCACTTAAAAACATATTGTTCTCTTTAAGATTATTGTTTTCTTTAGTGAGAGACTTGAGTGTAACACGCGGATGATATAATTCAGTAGACATGTCATTTATGGCATCATTGTACTCAGCTTTGAACAAATGTGATAGATTAGTGGTGATTACCTGATTACTTGATGAACTGACTTCTGTTTCATCTGATTTGGCCATAAGTGCTAGATTGACATAGCTTGTATCTTCATCCTCTTTTAATCCATCTCCAGCCCAGTCATTTTCCTGTGTGATGAAAGCCCTTTTCTTTTGTTTGAGTAACTCAAAATATTTCTGTTTGTAATCAACAGCCTCAAACTTCTTTTTACCAGAATCAGACTTTTTGCATTCACTAGCAAAATGACCAGCCAATCCACACTTGAAACATTTGAATATGGACTTATCAACCATGTTTCTGTTGGACTTGGTTGCTCCAAAATTCTTCTTTGAATTTGAGCTTGGCAAACCTCCTGGATAGAAAAGCAAGATGCTCATCTATGTCATCCATGTCATCTTGACTAAGCTGGTCTTCATGTTCAGCTACTAGCCCTTTTCCTTTGCCTTCACAAACTCTAGGGTTTGGTGTAGATTTAATAGCTTCAACCTTTGTCTCCTTCTCATTTTCTTGCTCAGCAACTAGGGCTATGGATCCTCCTTTCTTTCTTCCTTTCTCTAGATTTTCATCTTGCTCTATTTCAAGCTCATAGGTCTTTAGAATTTCATACAGTCTATCCAAGGTGAATTCCTTGTAATCTTGAGAGTTTTTTAGTGAGACTGTCATGGGTTTCCAGTCCTTTGGTAGAGATCTAAGAAATTTGAGGTCTGATTCCTTAGTATGATAGACTCTTCCATGCAATTTTAGAGCATTTAGTAGCTTTTGAAATCTACTAAATATGTTAGTGAGTGACTCACTTTCTTCACTGTGAAAATGCTCATATTGTTGAATCAAGAGTTGCATTTTTTCCCTTACCTGCTCAGTTCTATCACATATAACTTGAATAATTTCCCAAACATCCTTAGCAGTTTTGCAGTTTATGATGTTGTCAAACATGTCACTATCAACACCATTAAACAAAATGTTCACGGCCTTTTTATCTTTTCGAACTTGCTCAAAGTCTGGATCAGACCATTCTGCTCTAGGCTTTATGACAGATGCTTCATTTCCTGGAACAGCTCTCATAAGGACATGTCGATTCTCTATATAGTCTACATATGCTTCATCTTGTGATAGGAGATGCAGGTGCATATTCACCTTCCAATGGTAATAATTGTCTTTGTCCAGAAATGGAATCTTTACTCCAACATCCTTTTTGCTCATCTTGTTAGTTTTGTGATCTTTAAACTCTTTGTTCTTCAAGAGCTTGCTCTGATACCAATTGTTATTCCCAAACAATCTAAACAAGAATTACAGAAGGGGGGTTGATTGTAATTCTGGCTTCTTTTTGGATTTTAAGAATGATTCTTCTACAAATAAATAATTGTGTTTGATTTGCAATAGTGCGGAATAAGAATATAACAGAAATCAAATCACAAAGTAATTAAATACAAGTATTTAAAAACTTTCTGGTGGATTAAACTTTTCCACCAGAGATATATATTAAGTAGAGAACTCTGTGATACAAATAGTACACAGCTGCTTACAAGTTGAACAAAAGAACTACAGAGAAATTCTTTAAATATTTTGCTTTATCTATTTCTCTAGGTTTTTTTGCTTACTAAGTTGGATACAATTCAACTTGCTACACTTGGTTTATATATCACTAAGATACATGATAAAAAGACAAGATAATAAGACAAACTATATCTAGTCTAACTTCATGCTGCTACACTTCTCTTTCCAGCATCTTTGAATATCATCTGTTTAGCATGGAAATGGAAATGCTTCTTTGTTCTCTAAATCCTTCAAATAGGCTGCCACATTCCATTTGCATACAACCAATGCATGTGACTGTCAAGTCACTAGTAACTGCTCTTTTGAATTTGAACATCCGTTGAAACTCAGATTGATCATCCGTTGGAACTTTGTCCGATCATCCGTTGAAACTCTGTTTGATCATCCGTCGAGACTTATGTTGATCATCCGTTGAAGCTTTGTAAATCATCCGTTGAGACTGTCTTCTTGATACTTAACTCTACTTCATTTACACAAGATTACAAGGTATCTAATATTTACAATTAACTATCCTATCTTGCATATCAATCTAGTAGTTAACATGACTTGAACAATCTACAACATCTAGTTCACTAAGCTATCCAAGTATGCAGAAATGTGCTACTAGTCTTAGTGTTACATAAGGTACTCTTTCAACAGATGTTGAAAATGATCATCCGTTGAAAGCTGCAAATTCACTTAACTAAAATCTATTAAGTGTTTTGTTCAAGTTATCATCAAGTACACAATATATTCCTAACAAGTCTCACTCTCGCCGCTCATATCATCTCACCTCTCACTTTCACACACTCGAACTCACCACTCACACACTCGAACCCACCCACTCATGTGAACTCTCAATCAGACTCTCTTCAGGGCAATCAGGGCTACAATCAGGGTCAGACTCTCAATCAGGGCTGCAATTAGGGTTTCAATCCGGGTTTGCAATCGGGTTTTCTGTTGGATCTTCAATTAGGGTTTCAATCCAATCTTGAATATAATATTAGGTATGCTCCTCTATTTTTTATATGCATATGTGGTTTCTCTCTATTTTTTGTTTGCATGTTCTGATTTTGAAATAGGCTTATATGTTTTTTTTTTATATTTGCATGTTCTGATTTGAATGCTTTCAATATTGCCGATTTTTTTTATAGATTTTGATGTGTAAATATATGAGTATATTTGTAGATTTTTTTAATCAAATTTGATGAATGAGACTCATGAGTATATGAATGAGACTCATGAATATATGCTATGTGTTTTTGGGTTATAATTTGCTTGTTATACTTTTTAATTAAAAAAATATATGCTATGAATATATTGCTTATAAGAATGTTGGATGGATTTTTGTAAATATTCAAGTCTGTACACATGAGTAGGCATTTCCTTCAATAGGCATTGCAACTGTTAATCATGTAAATGCGAATTATGGGAAAACTGGCCTTTGCAAGTGTGAAAAGTTAAAAGTTTCTTGATAAATGTAAAATTGAATAGTAAGTATAATATAAGAAATTGACCAAATGACGTAAAATCTGAGTATTGTTTCTCTGAGTAAAATATAAGAAGTGTAATAATAGCAGTAATACCGTAACAGTAGTAGTAATTAGAGTAAGATATAAAAAACGTGCCTAGATAATAATAAGATATATAGGTACAGGTGTAGCGGGCCTATTCCTATATATTGCTTTGGTTTTGATTTGATTTTTGGATCCTTTCAATTTTGTGACCTACGACACAAAATTATGACTGCTATCGATGACATGTAATTAGTTGTAATATATTATTTATAAATTATGACTATATAATTAGGCCTGCTAATAGAGTAAATATATGTTAAGGCCTGCTAATTATTGATTATTTATTTAGGTTATTTTTAATAGTTTATATATGTTTTGTGAATTATGATTTATTGTGTTTATAAATTAATATTGCCTTGTAAACACAAAATATGTCATGTATGCGATTGATAAGAGGTAGTCTGATTCTGTTGGATCAAAGGAGCACCGAGCTTAATATGATTATTATGAATAGTTGAGTACCGTAATTGATTATAGTTTAGGTAATTGATCAGAGATAGGCCTGCTAATTTCCTATATGTTTAGGTTAATATTAATATTGTTTATAAATTTATTTAGTTAATTAGGTAAACGTAAAAAAAATAAACCCCCAAGACTATTTGATAAATGATTATCCAAATGCCGACGGAGCATAATTACTTGCTCTGTTATGATAGTCGAGCGTCTAGGTGCAGGGTATCATATATGTAGGCTATATGGCTAATAGTATACATGTTTATAGTAGGTAGGTATGACAGAGAAAGGTCATACTTGGTTAATGTTAGGAATATGTTGTGTACTTGATGATAACTTGAACAAAACACTTAATAGATTTTATTTAAGTGTAATTTGTAGCTTTCAACAGATGATCATTTCAGCATCCATTGAAAGAGTAGCTTATGCACAATAAGATTAGTAGCACATTTTTGCATACTTAAATTGCTTAGTGAACTAGACCTTTGAGAATAATTAAAGTCATGTTGAGTAATAGATTAATATGCAAGAGAGGTTGGTTAATTATAAATAGATGATGCCTTGAAATCTTGTATAAATGAAATGGAGTTAACTGTCAAGAAAATAGTCTCAACGGATGATTTACAAAGCTTCAACGGATGCTCAAATAAACCTTCAATGGATGATCTACAAAGCTTCACCGGATGATCAGTCAAAGTATCAATAGATGATCATCCACAGTTTCAACGGATAATTCAATGAAGTCTGAACGGATGTTCAAATTCAAAAGAGCAGTTGATAGTGATTTGACAGTCATATGCGTTGATTGTATGCAATTGGAATGTGGCAGCCTGTTAGCAGGATTTAGAGAACAAAGAAGCATTTCTATTTCCATGCTAAACTGAAGATATTTAAGGATGCTGGAAAGAGAAGTGAAGAAGCATGATATTAGACTAGATTCATTTTGTCTTATTAGTTTGTCTTTTTATCATGTATCTTGGGGATATATAAACCAAGTTTAGCAAGTAGAACAACTAACTAAGTAAGCATAATTTTTCAGAGAGATAGATAAAGCTGTATTTGTTAAGAATCTCGCTGTAATTCTATAAGTTCTCTTGTAAGCAGCTGTGTGCTATTCAAGCATCACAGAGTTCTCATCTTTATATATATATATATATATATATATATATATATCTGGTGGATAAGTTCAAATCCACCAGAAATTTTTAAAGCCTTGTGTTTTGATTTCTATTTTACTTTCATTCCGCACTTCTTGCGAAATCAAACACAGTTATATATTAAGTTAGAATATTTTTAAAATCAGAAAAAAAAGCTAGAATTACATTCAACCCCCTTCTGTAATTCTTGTTTCATTGTTTGGGAATAATAGTTAAATCTTCCCAAGTATACCAAATATTATATCGATGGAGTGAAATTGTTTGTGAAGAAAGCGATGGCCAATTACGCTACTGGAGAAGAAATAAAGTGCCCTTGTCGTAAATGTGAAAATCGCTTCTGGTGGTCTGCCGGTGATGTTGAGAGTCACCTGATATGCAGTGGACCAGCATTGTCATTCGTTAAGTGGATTTATGATGTTACTTTATTGGTAGACAAAACCGATAATATGGATTTCGAACCAAATCCCGGATTCAGAGATAATCTTGATGAGATGTTAGATGTGACACACGATAACATGGGACCAAATGCAGATGCCCAAAAATTTTATTGACTTGTCGATGATGGAAAACAGCCCCTCTACCCTGGTTGCAAGAATTTATCGCAATTAAGTTTTTTAGTTAGGCTGTACCATTAAAAGTATTTAAACAGAGTAACCGAGTCTGCATTCGGAGAGCTATTACAGGTGTTAAAAAAGGTTGTTCCTGGTATGAATATGCCCGCCTCTTTTTTTTTTTTTGCCAAGAAGAAAATAGACTTTCATTACTTCAAATCTTGTTCGAGTACATGGATTATATCTTGAGAGACTTCATTAGTCCTCCAGATGCGATCAGCTACAGAATAACTACAGCTTGCAAAAGCGTGGGCTAGGTTATTCGCAGAACGCTTTACAAATTTAAGGTAAACACCTTTGTTTTTTACCTCCTTCAGGAGATTTCTGCAATCCTGAATCAGAATGCCAAAGTATGATGACATTGCTTCGCGGCCACGGATTGCCTGGACAGCAACTAAACAATCCGTTTCAACTACTACATCCTTCAGTTGCTCGTCTTTGATCCAGCTCAAAGCTTCTCTAATCCCCATTGCTTCGGCACACTCTGGAGTAATACACCCTTCTTTACAGCTGGACCTTGCTTCAATCAATTCACCTTTGTGGTTTCTTGCAGCAAACGCGAAACTATACCTATTTGAAGCTTCAAAAACCGCAGCATCAGTATTAATCTTAGTCTTATTTTCATTTGGAGGGGACCATAGCTCATCACCGTCATCTGGGTTTAACAATCCCCATGACTTGTCGAAAAACCTGTCTTGAGCTTCTTTCCACTGACTAAGAACCATTCTAGCTGAATACACGGCTTCCTGCACTTCCGTACTTTTCTGGTTCCATATTAGGTTGTTTCTGCAATTCCAGATTGTCCAACACAGCATGGCACCAATCTGACGCTTAGTAGCATCCCACTTATCAAATACATTCAGGGCCCATTCAGTAAAAGAAGTATGAGGAGTATCATCTGTAGAGACCTCGACTATTTCCCAGCAACATCTGGCGAAAGAGCAGTCCAGTAAAACATGACTCGTGCTCTCAGCTTCCCTATTACACAAAGCACATGCTACGTTAATACTCACCTGCTTTATACATAGCATTTCTTTTGTTGGGAGACACCCCGTTACAGCCCTCCACATAAAGATTTGATTTTTGGGGGTATTGTCAGGCTCCACATCCGTTTCCAGAAACGAGAAGAGCCACATTGATTTACCATGGGCTTTGATTCTTGAATTAGTGTATACGCCGTCTTCACCGAAAAATTCCCAGACTTTTCCTTCCTCCAGTACCAACTGTCTTCAATGTTGTCTGATAAAGGAGTAGCTAAAATGAGATTGACATCTCTCTGAGTAAACAAATGCTTAACTAGATCTTCATCCCATTTTCTTTCATTTGGTGCCATCAACATTGATACTGTATGACCTTCAATATCTGTACTCTCCGTTGACACGTACGGGTTATCAATACTCGGCAGCCATGGCTCATTTAGAATCTGTACCGAGTTTCCATCTCCTACCCTGCGACCCAAACCCTGTCTTAAAATATGCTGGGCTGCCAAAACACTCCGCCATACAAAACTTGGGCTTGCTCCCAACTTAGCACTGAGGAAGCTGTCATTTGGAAAATATTTTGCTTTGAAAATCCTTGCTACCAACCCATTTGGGTTTGTGACCAGGTGCCAGCCCTGCTCCCAGTAAGGCAACATTGAACTCATGCAGGTGTCTAAAACCCAGGCCTCCATGGAACTTCGAAGCACACATCCACTTCCAGCTCATCCAATGGATATTCTTCTCTTTTTTCCCTGATTTCCACCAGTATTTGCACATCATCTTTTCCATATCCTCGCACATTTCTAGAGGCAGTAAGAAGACGGACATTGCATAGTTGGGTATTGATTGGGTTACTGTCTTCAGAAGAATTTCTTTGCCACACTTATTTAATAAACTACCATCCCAGCTTTGAATTCTATTACGAACTCGATCTTTCAGGTACCCCAAAACTGCCGTTTTATTTTTACTCATATAATTAGGCAGCCCGAGATATTAACTGTTCAAGCCAGCTTCATGAAACCCCAGAACTTCTAACACTGCCTTCTTGGTTTCTTGTTGTACATTACGACTGAAGAAGACACTAGACTTACTAGTGTTTATTTTTTGACCAGATGCATGTTCGAAAATTGCTAGAATCTCCATTACTTTTGCAGCTTCTTCCCTAGTGGCATGACAGTAGATATAGCTGTCATCCGTGAAGAACATGTGCGTCACAGACGGAGCACCTCTAGCTACACTGATTCCCTTTATCAAACCACGCTGCTCATAGTTCTTAATTAGTGCTGATAGGCCCTCCATGCATAACAGAAATAAGTACGAAGAGAGAGGGTCGCCTTGGCGCAACCCCCTTTGAGGAACTATATTACCAAACTCCTTGCCCGAATGGGTGATTTTATATCGAGCTGTAGTAACGCACTGCATAAAAAGGTCAACAATTGAGTTAGAGAAACCCAACTTACTTAACATCGCTCTTATATAACTCCACTCCACCCTATCATAGGCCTTGCTCATGTCGAGCTTCAGAGCCATCCAACCTTTTTTGCCTCGAGTTTTACGCTTCATGTAGTGCATAATCTCAAATGATATCATAATATTATCTGAAATTATCCGTCCCGGGATGAAAGCGCTTTGCTCTTCAGAGATAATCAGGTCAATTACCTCTTTTAGCCGATTTGCTAACACTTTAGAAGTTATCTTGTACCTGACATTACATAGCGAGATTGGCCTAAGATCAGTCATGTATTGGGGATTTTTCTTTTTTGGAACCAGGATAATATTAGTGTCCGTATATTGATCGCTCAAAGTACCGGATTCGAAAAAGGATTTTACCATTTAAATTACATCGCCCCCAACTGTGTTCCAATATTTATGAAAGAATCCCGGACTCATTCCGTCAGGGCCCGGAGACTTATCAGAATGCATATGAAAAATCTCCTGCTTTACCTCTATTTCTTCAATAGGTGACAGAAGAGCTTCATTCTGTACGTCTGAAATTTTTCTCCCAATGCAACTGATTACGGTTTGCCAGCTTGTTTCTGTTGCAGTGAATAGATTAGTGAAATAGTCTTCCATCATTCCTTGCAGACCTCCTTCCCAGTCTACTTGCTCTCCTCTATCATTTAGCAAGAATTGAATCTGGTTATTTTTCCTTCTGGCTCGAGCTGTAGCATGAAAATTTTTACTGTTTTTATCCCCTTCCCTTAACCATAGTTGCTTCGACCTTTGTTTCCAGAAAATTTCTTGCTGGGTGAAAATTTCTGACAACTCTTTGTTGGCACATTGGTTTCTCTGAATTGCTTCTCTATCCCTTCGCCCTTTCGTGTTTCTTATGATCTTCTTACACTTGTCAATCCTCTTTTTAAAGTTGCCAGTGAAGTCTTGCCCCCAAGCTGACACAGCTTCCAGACATCTGCTTAATTTGACTTGTATAGCCTCATTCTGATTTCTCTGCCACGAATCTTCTACTATACACTTGCATACTGGTTCCCTAAGCCAAGCGTTCTCAAACTTTTGCTTTCTAATTCTTGGCGTTAGACTCGCAACAACTGGTTCCAACAATATAGGACTATGGTCTGAGGTTGACACCTCGAGATTGACTAACTTTGCGTCCTTAAAAAAATTCAACCAAGAACTTGAAGCTACAGCTCTGTCTAATCTAATTTCAACCCAACTGTCTGTGCCATGCCCCCTTTCCCACGTGAATGGATAGCCTTGTAATTCCATATCATGTAGATCACATTCATCAAGAACTTCCTGAAACCCATTAATCATACATGACGGATACAACGGACCTCCTCTTTTGTCAGCTTGCCCTAAGACATTGTTCATGTCACCAATTAATATCCAGGGGAGCTGCATTTGCGTATACAAATGTCTAATGAGATCCCAAGTAGACCTCCGATTCGACCTTTTAGGCTCACCGTATAATCCCATTAATCTAAAGGGGGGCCAACCCTGAATGTTTACAACCACGTCAATGTGGTTATTACTATATAATTGTAAGGTGATGTCCTCTTTGCTTCTCCAGAACATAGCTAAGCCACCTCCCTGGCCTTGACAATCGACTGCAAACGCTCCTTCAAACCTTATTTGCTTTCTTACATTTTCTACCTTTTCTTTTTTGCACAACGTTTCGCTAAGGAATATAATACTGGGCTTCTTTTGGATCAATTGATCCTTTAGGAATTGTAAAGCCCACGGGGTGCCAAGCCCGTGGCAATTCCAGCTAAAAGTCGTCATAATCCTAGGCGGGCCCGATTTTCGGAACCCGCCATAAATCCGTTT
Organism: Apium graveolens; assembly: GCF_009905375.1. Taxonomy (NCBI): domain Eukaryota; kingdom Viridiplantae; phylum Streptophyta; class Magnoliopsida; order Apiales; family Apiaceae; genus Apium; species Apium graveolens. Next base: position 207,512,859 of record NC_133652.1, on the reverse strand, counting down.
TTTGGCCCAATATTAAGTCCATCCTGGTCCATGCTGTCATTGTCCGATACTTGCTCAATTTCTGTATTTATTCCCATGATATCCTCTCCCTCACAATCTGTTCTTCTTTTTTTATTTTCTAAAATAATACTTTTGACACTTGTATTATTTTTCCCTCCCTCTGCATTATCTCCACTATTTGAATTCCCTGATTTGTTGCCCATCGTATCGCTCTGTTGCAATCCCATCCTTATTATTTTGCTTCCCTTATCATTCCCCGTAATTTCCGGGCTTACCATCTCAGTACGAACAAACTTCTCCGATGCCGGATTATTGACTGAAGACCTTGATGATTCCGTCATACCTTCCCCACCAGTTCTCAACCATTTCGAGCCTATCAAATTGTTCTGTCTTCTTGGTTGAGCCCTCATCCAAACACCATATGGCCTAGTCAATTCGTTTTCTGGTGTGTCAAAGATCTTGCTGCAGAACTTTTCTCCATGCCCGATGATTCCACATATGAAACAGAATGTCGGGACGTTTTCGTACTTGAAAGTAATCCAACTCCATTCATTTCCAGACTTACGAACTTTCATTCTACTCCTTAATGGTTTCTTAATATCAATGGTAACCCTTATACGCATGTATTCTCTCCATATACCTTTGAAGTTGCTTGGGCAAGAGCAAATATGCCTTCCTACTTGGTTTCCAATCTCCTGCAGTACCTTCTCCGACATAAAACCTGGCTGCATATCATGTATTTGAACCCATAGATCGATTGTATCCAAGGGAGCACACCGAGGATTCATGTTATCAGGCATACGTCCTATCAACAACACTTTCCGGTTAAAGGACCATGGACTTCCTTCTATTACTCTGTTCAGATCAATTACATGATAGAATTGGAACAAGAACAAGTTGGCCTCCACAGTCTTAATATATACTCCCTTACCTGGCTTCCATAACGTTGCCAGAGTATGTTGCATTGCTGTGAAGTCAAAGATCCCTTCTGTTAAAAATTTCCCCACCAGACACAACTTTGCATCCCCCATTTGTTCTGTGGGCGTAACATCTTCGCCGTCTTCCAACGATATGCCTCCAACATCGTCTTCATCTAAACTAATTTCGTACATTGCCTGTGTAATATTCTCCATGGGATTCATTTATGAAAAAATAGACTCAAAAGATGTAACTAAGGATTAAAAACTGCAAAGATAAATTGAGGAAACACGACTTAAAACTTCCAGACGGATTCAAAACATGGCAAAAGCCAAGACCTTTAAACCATGGCAAAAGCCAAGACCTTAACTCAAGAAGATAGATACATGTCCGAATGACTGCATCTTTTATTGGGGGGAGAATAAAAATAAAGTTTCTTGCAAAACTTGCGGTGTTTTAAGGTGGAAAGGCGAGGCACAAGAAGCGAACGATGACAATAGTAAAATTTCCGTAAAAGTAATGCAATATTTTCCGCTTATCCCAAGACTCCAACGACTATTTATGTGCAAAGATTTTAGTAAACAAATGGTTTGGCATGTGGTTGAATGAAAGAAAGATAGGAAGTTACGTCATCCAGCTGATGCTAAAGCTTGGCAGACTATGGAAGCCAAGTTTCCACATTTCTCATCCGAATCTCGCAATATGAGATTGGGTTTAGCTACTGATGGGTTCAATCCATTTCGCAAGTTTGTTAACCAAGATGGATTTTGTTAAGGACCTATAATATGATGAGATTGGAGGTGTGTACATCAAGCACAGAGGCTGGGAGCTTGTAAAAGATGATCGAGGTGTAACTAAGGTCATTAATGGGAGAGCAGAAGTTGATTTTTACATTGACACCAATGTCGATCCATATGTGCCTTCAATGAAGCAAATGCAGCCGCACGTGATTGTAAGGCCAAAGTCCAGCCCTCTAAAGTGAAGGAAACGAATGCCGAGAAGAGGACTTTTGTGACACTACAGAACATCAATGCTGAGAAAACACATGGAATGAAGAACATGAATGCTGAGAAGGAATGAAGATCAGTCACAAGAAAAAACTGCAGTCCAGCGATGAAGATGCGAATCGTGGAACAGGGGAACCAAGTCTAAAAGTTGTAGTGAATGACGTAGATAGAAGCGGAACTGGTGCTGGACAAGCTGGTTTAGTAGAATTCGGAGAAAGTAAAGAGACGGTAAAGCCAGTTGAAGGTTAGGGATGCAACGAGTATGAAATGCGGAGGAATAAGAATGTTGCAGAAAATCAAGAGAAGCTTGCTGCCCTTGGTTTACTCCAAACTAAGCCAGTTAGTGAAAAACAAAAAAGGGAAATTGAAGCAAGTTAATGAAGATGCGGGTGAAAGTGATTACCTTCCAAGTAATGATCCTGCTCGAGAAAGTGAGAATGATGAGGATGATATTGTCACTTCAAAGGTAGAAGCTAATACTCTCCTTGATATTTGCATCTCATGCATCTCCTTGAAATTTGTTCTAATTTCATGCATAATATTTACTACCTATGATATCGTACTAATTATCAAAAAATGTAGAAAAATAAAAATACCAAGAGATAGAGAGTACCTTGGAGAACTACTAGTGGGCCAAGAACTCGTGGCCAAGCTGCAAAATTGGTGGATGATTATCAGAAATAAGGAAACAGCTTTGGAGTCACTTCCTGCAGAGGTAATCCTATTTAAAACAATTTTTGTACAAGGTCATCTTAATTTACTATGTGTGAAAACTATGATTAAAATTAACTAAGGCAATTATGATTAAAATTTAAAAATTGTGTGTGACTATAATTTAAAATATAAAATAAAAACTAACAAACCAATAGATTACGATGCATTTTAATTTTTGTACAAGGTGCATCTTAATTTTTTAATTGCATTTTGATAGAAAAATGATGCACTTGTTCCTACTACAAAAGAAAGGCTACAAGATTTAAAATTTGGTCCTGGTTCCATGGTTGCCTATAATCAATTGTGAAAGCGTGAGAAACTACAGATTCAGAAGGAGATCCTAGAGGGAGAGTCTGGAACGCAACAAACACTGTCTGAACCAGGTAAATTTTTTCATTTAATCATGTTTGGTTTAATTCCATCATGTTAGACTATTTTTTTTTTGCTAAATAATCATGACTGTTAATTAGTTATATCATAATAATTTGTTAGTCTAATTGATAATTACAAGGATTAGGAGATACACCTATTGAAGCTTCAAAAAGAAAAAGAGGAAATACCAAAATAAACTGTGTTCGTAACAACATTGAGAAACAAATTGTCACTTTGAACGATAAATTTCAACCTATATCGTGTGGAGGGAAGAATTCAACTGCTGAATTGAGCAACTTTTTGGGGACAACTCTTAGGCAATTTGTTTCTCTTACCTGTGCTAGTTGGCATGAAGTTCCCGAAAAGGAACTGCTGTGGGAGTATGTCAAGGTGAAGTAATTTAATTTCATGCCTTTTTATTTGTTGTGCTCATATTTTGTGTGTTTTTCTTTATGCAGTTTATGTAACATTCTTGCAGGACAAGTTTATCATTCCGGAAGAGTCTAAATCATGGGTTTTTACAACCATGAGTGAACAGTTTTGGAGCAACCAAAGTCGAATTAAGCGAGATTATTACACCAAGTATGCTACAGATGAGGAGAGGTTGAAGCATAGGCCGAAGGACGTTTCTCTTGAAAAACTGGAAGATTCTATTAACTTATTGGGGTGATGAAAAAGTGAAGGTATAAAGTGTTAATTCTAGATTCCCTTATTATGTGCCCACTGTCACTAAATACGTTAATATTTGATTTCTTTATTCCCACATGAGACAACAAAAAGGAATGTCGAAGCACATAAAAAAGTAAGAGAGCCACATGCCACGGGGCGCAGGACTTTTCCCAAGTTACAAACAACCTGGTAAATATATTCACTCACTTTGTTTAATTCTAATTTTCCTGGGTAATTATTTTAAATTTCTGCTATATTGAATTATTATTTTAATTTTTGGAATTCAGCTGCTCGAAAAACTTGATAAATTGCCCATCCGTATTGATGACGATGAAGCAGAAGAGCTGTTAAAAATTTCTGATGTTGATATTTATGTGGAGACACGTAAACGAAATGAGAACTGCAAGTACAAGATACCAGATGAGTTGAATGACGAGGTTAACAAAAAAAATTTAAGTCCTTTTTTCTGGTATTCTAGTTCAATTTAATTTCAAAGTCAGTCTATTAGTTCATACATCAATTTTTATTTTTTTTGGCTTATTTGCGGATATTATGAGCTCTGATTTCGTATTTTTATGGGCCAAAGTCCAAAAAGCTCTATAGACCGAAGGTGTTGAGGCTGCTAATAACCTGGTTCATAGTGACAAAGAGCGCAACCCATCTTACCTGATTGAAAGGCTTGTTCACAAAAAACAGGAAAAGCAACAAAAGGTGGCTTCATCAGGGACTTCATCAGGAACAACACGTACATTATCGGTTCAAGATCATAAATATGCAAAAATCCAGGACAAAATTCAGAAAGAAATGGATGAAAAACTTGAACTGAAGTTTCGAGACATGATGAAAAATTGGAAGAGCAGAATCCATGTTTGAAGATCAACCTCACTGAGTCCGATAATTTGACAAAAGCAACAGCAGAGTCCGAAAAGTCGTCAGAAGGAGCAGAGTCATTTAAGTCTGATCATTAGTAATACTTTATGTAGTTAACTCTCTTTTGGTTTTATATTGTACCTGGCCAGAATTATCATGATCTTGATGTGGTACCTATCTAGCTAAGTTAGTTTTAGTTTCCAGTACTTATTTTGGTATGTTTGGTGGTTGGTTGGCTTCGAACTGATTGCTTTGTTATGATCTTCTGGTTGTTGAATTGTGTTTTGTTGATGAATGTTTGGTAAAATTTATAATGGGGAAGTTCTATTTTCAAACATTATATTGCCTTTTTTTCCTCATAAAGTGTTGGCAAGGAGTCCTGTAAAGTGTAGCTATTGATATAAATTGTACTTATTCTCTGCTGGTAAATATAAAACAAATTGTTGGTAAAGATTTAAAAGTGTAGGTAAAAGCATAAAAGGTCTATATAAAAGTGTTGCTATAGATAACAAGCTGTAGCTATTGATAAATTTGTTTTCCAAAATTTAGTTTTATAGTAGCTTAAAGGGTGTTACCATAGGTCTTATGGTTACACAAAATGTGATGTAATAAATACCATAATGGTCTTACCATAGCTCTATAGTTACAAGAATTTTAATGTTACCAAAATAACAAAAGTGTAGGCATAGATGTCCTATAGTTACACTTTTTCTGGTGTTACTAAAAATTGATAAAGTCTTACCATAGACCCCTATGGTAGCGCTGATATTAGTTACGGTCCTATTTTTTGAAAAAGTGTTACCATAGCCATTTTCTTCGCTTTCAGCAACGTTTTTGACCTTTATTCACACTTTTTAGGTGTTATAATAGGTTGTTTGTGGTGTAATGATCTACTACCAAACTTTTAATATTTCGGCTATTAGGGTATTCCCACTATTCGAACCCTACGTTACACCTACCAGCGAATTAGGTAGATTTTGATTTTGTTTTAACACGACTCAATAATATACGAATTATCTTTAGTTTTAATTTAATTTTAGTTTTACCGTAGATCAATAATACACATTACTTTAGTCTCAGACCCGTTATATCAACCAGCTAATTACATTTAGTTTATTTTTAATTTTATTTTAGCTCTGAGTGAATATTATATTATTTTAAACCGAATATATAATATACTTTATTTTACCGTGATGACATTATATCGACCAACGTATTACGTATCAAATTTTATTTTTGTTTTAGCCTAGTTCAATAAAAAATAGCCATACTGGTAATATTTATTATTTTATTTTAGCATGAGTTAGCAAATCTGGGCCCGTTATATCAACCAAATTCAGCTAATTATATTTAGTTTTTGTTTACGCAAAGTAGTGTAAAAGATTGCTAGAAACAAGATCCTTTTAAGTATTGTTGAGAGTAGTTATAAGGTTTATAAGAAGTTATATTTATGAAGCTTGTACCAAAGAGATTTGTATACTGAAGAAATTTATAAGAGAATATTGTTTAGGTTTGTTGAAGGGATTGAAGAGGATGGGGGTGCTTAAATAGAGGTGATGAAATTTTGTTTAATTTTATTTTAACACGGGGAAATATTATTTTGTTTTAGATCGAATGAATAATATATATAATTTTATTTTAGCCTGATGAAGTTATATGAGCCAAACGAATGTCCTTTCAAATTTTATTTTATTTTAGCCCGTTTATTATTTTGTTTTAGCCTGATGACATTATATCGATTAAAATAATTTCCTTTCAAATTTCATTATTCTTTATAATTTTGTTATAGTCTGAAACTGCAAATCCAATTAACTGTATGTATTTTATTTTTATATTTTATTTAAGATTGGATCAATAATAAAATTTGTTTGGCCCGGCGTGGGTGAATAATATATATTATTTTGTTTAAATCAAGACCATTAAACATATTGTAATTTTATTTATATTTTTATAATTCTATTGTAAATATTGATCTATGTATGATAGTATTTATTTTTATATATTACTATAATTACGGTGACCGGATAGATTACCAACCAAATTTTCATTGTTTCTTCTTTAATATAATAGCAGAGATTACTAATCACTTACATATTTTTAATAATACATTTTTATCGTTATTATCAATTTTAGTGTTTTTGGAATTTTATTTATATTTCTAAATTGAACACTTAGCTTTTTCATAGGGAAACCATTAGGCATTGTAATTATAATCTATTCGCCTCCAATTCTTCACATTTTCGTAAATACCATTAAATAACTCATAATTTAGAAAACCTAAATTTAGTTAAAATATCAAAACATATTACATCAACAATTTAAAAATAATGTATAATTTCTAAAGTTATGAATGTCTCAATAATTAAAATAAAATCGAATATGTTCTTAAACTCGACTTGTAAAATAAAATGATACGATAAGGGTAGAGTGTGAGTCTGTATATCATTTTAATACTAATATTTGATCTTGATGTTGATAAAGTAGAGAGGAAAGAGAGAAAAGTAGGATTTTGTTATAACACGACTTGTTCACTATTAAAATGTAAGAGAGACTTATACATCCAACAACCAAATAATAATAAAACATCATAACAAAGAAGCCATTACACTAAAGAAACTATCCAATAATAAGAATATTATATATGTTAACCCTCAAACTCACGATGATGAATCGAGAGTTTGACAAACAAGAAATGGAGTCACATAACTAAACGATTTGTTATACCCGCTTTTGGTCATGGACCCTAAACAGGTCCCCATGGGTGCATTGAAGAACTGGGCCGTGATGCCCTCCAAACCCGGGTCAGAAGTTTGGGGCTCACAACACACACACCATAATATATAAACCTGTATATAAAATATTATATGCATTGACCCTTCTTTACACAAACACGGATCGCAACAAGTTAAAGTATGAAAACAAGCCACAACCTAACTTTTATTACATTGTACCAAATCCCAACCAGTTCAACTTACAACTGACAATGATATCGTTCTTACAATCTTGCATAACTCATCTACAATATAAAGCTCCTGCTAGCTCGATCCAACTTAACCTGGAATCCTAGCTCGCACACTGGACTGGGAATTCTCGTTACAAACAAATTTCCTTTTCAACTGTTGAAAACATAAAAAGGTTTGCAAGAGTGAGCTAACTAGCTCAGTAAGTCGTAATAGAAATAACTAAGATTAAATAATAACCAATTGAAATGATTCAAAAGAATCAAGTTTCTGAATAAACAATGATTAGAATTGGATATTCACTTTTCATTTTAAAAACCAAGGTTAGGCTGCTGATCAGTCACGCACTAACCCCGAGCAAGGCTCCCAGTTTTGCTCTAAATACAGAATCCAAGGCACGCATTGTCCTATTATGACCACGAATCTGGTCCGACCATGAATCTGATCCACATTTATAAAACTATCTAATTCTAAAACAATTCAATATGATAACCAATGTAATTCAATAAGCTGAATCATAAATAACATTTATTTTGAAACATAGGGTGATTCGCAAGACCATGAAGGTATAACAAGGAATTCAAAAAGATTGGCTTTCAATCAAGGAAAGAATCAGAAAGTAGAAGACCAAGGGTTCCAAGGATTGGTCTTCTGTTAAATAAGGAATAAGGGTTGGTATGTCAAGCAATTCAATATCAGAAATCAGTATGTGGTAGATATGTATTTGTGGAGTAGTATCGTAAGTGTCTGGCTCGTATCTGAAAATTCAACAATCAATGGTTTATGGATAATAAGGCATATGGCTCAAGATCAATAAGAATTAGGGTTCAAGGTTGAATAGTTTAAAACGCTTGCAATATAAAACATGATTTATTTTGAATACTAGCGACATGTTATGAGAAAGTTTGAAAATATTTGCAATATATCTTGAAGAAGGTTCAGAACTACTTGCCTTATCACCAATGATTTCCAACTTTACTTGTACCGATCTAATAGTTTTACTTTTCCATCACTTTCCTTCTCTTTCTATGCCTTGCTTCTATTTATCAATCACTCGCCTTCTCTTTCTATGCTTCAGTTCTATTTACTGATCACTGGCTTTCTTTTCTATGCCTCGTTTACTCTTCTAGGCATCACAAGTATCTATCAATATTCAAACTCATATTATTCTAATCGTGACATAGACATCATAAGCTTTTATCTATCCTTTGTTTCACCCAAATCCGATTTACGGATTGAAAGTTATGATGAAAACAGTCAAACAATTACCACATAGGCATATAACACATAAATCAGATAGCACGTAGCACGTAGCATACATGATTGTTAAATATATTTGTGATGTCATGTCTAATATGATTTGTGTTTAGTTTCCAGATCTTACTCAACAGGACAAATCAGGACTTAACTAGGAATCAGTAATTATACTGAAGTCAGGACTTAAGATATCATAACTTAAGTTGTCAGAACTTAAGTTATCAGGAGATATTTATCAGGAGATAATATCAGGACTTAAGGAGGCTTTCAGATAAGGAAGGCGGCTGATTGAAAGGAAAGAAGATCAAGACTGAAACAAGAAGAGATATGCATGAAGAAGAATTCTATAAGGAAGAGAATACTTGGAAGAAAAGATAACTGATTGATATATATTAGGAAGCAGAATTATATTCGATATCAATTAGAAGATTATCTTGTAACTGTGTAGTATATAAACACAAACATAGGGTTTACACTATATGTGTTATCTTTATCGAGAATATTATTAATTGTAACCCTAGCAGCTCTCGTGATAATTTGTTCATCACTGAGAGAGGACAGTTCTATTGTAACAGAGTTTATTGTGTTGAATAAAAACTGTGGTTTGTTACTTGATATTCTTATATTCGATTTGATTGTAGTAAATACTGTATTCAACCCCCTTCTACAGTGTGTGTGACCTAACAAGTGGTATCAGAGCAATCTGTTAACATACATACAGTAAAGATCCAAAAACAATCATGTCTGAAGAACTAAAAACTCCAACCAAGCCCACCAAAACTGAAGAAACTCCAAAGACTCAAATCCATAATCGATATGAGACAATTAGGGTTCCCATACTAAAACGTTCTGAGTATCCCATATGGAAGGTGAGGATGTCTATGTTTCTGGAAGTTACAGATCCAGAATACCTTGACAGAATTAATAAAGGACCACATAAGCCAACCAAGCTTTCTGTTGTAGTTGCAGATCAACCCGCATAGACTGTACCAAAGGAGAAAAGTGAATATACATTTGAAGATATCTCATCTATTGCAAAGGATGCAAAGGTAAGACATTTGCTGCACAGTGTCATTGATAATGTCATGTCAAACAGGGTAATTAACTGCAAGACTGAAAATGAGATATGGGATGCCTTGGAGACAAGATGCCAGGGAACTGATTTAATTAAGAAGAGCGGGAGGACTATACTCATTCAAGAGTATGAGCACTTTGACTCAAAACCTGATGAGTCATTAACTGGTTTATAAGACAAATTTGTCAAACTCTTGAATGATCTGTCATTGGTGGATAAGGAATATGATCTTGAAGATACTAATCTCAAATTCCTTTTAGCTCTTCCTGAAAGTTGGGATTTGAAGGCCACAACTATAAGAGACAACTATGCTCTTGATGAAACTACTCTTGATGAAATTTATGGTATGCTCAAGACTCATGAACTTGAGATGGATCAAAGAATCAAGAAGCATGGGAGAAAATCAAGAACAGTTGCTCTTAAGGCTGAGGAGGAATCCCCTAAAGTGGCTGTCTCAAAGAAAGGCAAAGGAAAGGCTCTCATCACAAAGTCTGATACTGAATCATCAAGTCCTGAGAGTGATGAGGAATCAGAAACTGAAAGTCTATCTGAGATGGACCCTGATGAAGAGATGATGAAGCTGTGTGCTCTTATGGTGAAAGGAATCACAAAGATTGCATACAGGAAATTCAGAAGGGTAAAGAAATTTTCCAGGAAAGGTGCAAGTTCTGATATGAAAGGTTTCGAAAAATCTGAAGGCAAAGGAGGAAAGTCTGACAGAGGAGATTACTCAAATGTCAAATGCTATAACTGTGGTGAGAAAGGCCACATATCTCCTGATTGCAAGAAAGGAAAAAGTGACAAAGGCAAGGCTCTTGTCATAAAGAAGAAAAGCTGGATAAACACTTCAGATTCTGAAAGTGAGGTGAACTATGCCTTGATGGCAAATGTTGATAGCAGTTCTGATGCTGCTGAGTTAAAGGTACCTCGAACAACTTATGCTTTTCATACTGATGATATTACTGAGTTGAGAAGATATCTTAAAACCATGTTCATTAGTTATAGAGATCAAACTTTAACATGTGAAAGATTAACTTCTGAAAATCTTGCTTATAAAAAGAGGAATGATTATTTAGAAAAGGAGTTAGTTATCTTCCATCAAACTCAGAAAGATAGAGATGATGCTTTCTATGTTAGAGATGAAGTGCTTAAAATGAATGAATCTCTAAAAACTGAGTTAGAAAAGGAAATAGAGATTATCAGGACTTGGACTAACTCTGGCAGAATAACTCAGAATCTGTTAAGTAGTGGAAATCGGAAAGAGGGCTTAGGTTATGGAGATGATAAGAATAATAAAGGAACTGTAGAAATTGAGCCTATAGTTGTTAAACAAAATCCAAAGTTAAATCCTGTTAAGTTTGTAGCTAAATCTGTAAAGTCTGATCCTGAAAAGATGAAACATACTGAGATAGAAGTTAAGGCAGACACAACTTCTGACAAATTGAAATAGGATAAGACAATTAAAGTTAACATAGGCTTAATGACAAAGAAGCAGCTTAAGCATAAGCTGAAAGATGTTAAGAATGTAAACAAGGTAAAGCCACCTAGGAAAAATAGGAATGGAAAGGTAGGTGTGAATAAAAGCAATGATTATAAGCCTATTCCTAATGCTCCTAGAAAGAAATGTTATAAATGTGGAAATTCTAACCATCTGGCTTCTTTTTGCAGGAAGAATAAGAACATAAACTCCTTACCTTCAAAATCAGGAGTTAAGAGTCAGTTTGTTAGATATAGGCCACAAAATCCTTGTTTTCATTGTGGTAGTTTATGGCATTCCATTTATACTTGTAAGGAATATCATAGTTTTTACTATGATTATTATTAAATAAAACCTTCTTTAAAGAAAGTTAGCATTATTCCTTCTAGTATAAGTTCTGATGCAAAGTCTGTTATTGTAAATTCTGATAAGAAAACTGTTAACATAAACTCTGATGCTAAATCCCCTGCAAATGTTAACAAACTTAATAAGGCCAAAGGATCCAAGCAAGTCTGGGTCCTTAAAAATAATCATTAGTGGTCTTTGTGATTGCAGGGCAACATGAAAAACATCCTAGTTCTGGACAGTGGATGTTCAGGACATATGACTGGAAATAAAGCCCTGCTATCAGACTTTGTGGAGAAAGCTGGACCAGGTGTTTCTTATGGAGATGGCAACATGGGAAAAACTCTGGGATATGGCAATATCAATCTTGGGGATGTCATCATTGAGAAAGTAGTTCTAGTCTCAGGACTTAAACATAATCTGCTGAGTGTTAGTCAAATATGTGACAGAGGTTATCATGTGGATTTCTTTGAAGAACACTGTGAAGTTGTAAAGAAATCTACAGGCAATGTTGTTCTAAAAGGATACAAGCATGGTAACATTTATGAAGCCAAGCTTTCAACAAGTACTGATGGTTCTGCAATCTGTCTGTTAAGTAGAGCATCTATTGAAGAAAGCTGGAATTGGCACAAGAAACTCTCTCATTTAAATTTCAACAATATAAATGAATTGGTCAAGAAAGATCTTGTGAGAGGACTGCCAAAATCAGTTTTTGCTCCTGATGGCCTTTGTGACTCCTGTCAAAAGGCAAAATAAAGAAAATCTTCATTCAAGAGCAAGACTGAATCTTCAATTCTTGAGCCTTATCACCTACTACATGTTGATATATTTGGTCTAGTGAATGTCATGTCTATTGCAAAGAAGAAATATGCTATGGTCATAGTGGATGAGTTCACCATATACACATGGGTGTATTTCTTGCACACAAAAAGTGAAACTGCATCTATCTTGATTGATCATGTCAAACAACTGGATAAATTGATTAAAGTCTCTGTGAAAATCATAAGAAGTGATAATGGCACTGAGTTCAAGAATTTGATCATGGAAGAGTTCTGCAAAGACCAAGGAATTAAGCAGGAATTTTCAGCTCCTGGAACTCCACAGCAAAATGGAGTTGTTGAAAGAAAGAATAGAACTCTTATTGAAACTGCATGAACTATGCTTGATGAAGCAACGTTACCAACCTATTTTTGGGCTGAAGCTGTGTAGACTGCTTGTTTTACTCAGAATGCAACACTTATCAACAAGCATGGAAAGACACCATATGAGATGGTGAAGAAAAAGAAGGCAAATCTGAAGTATTTTCATGTATTTGGATGGAAGTGTTTTGTTCTTAAGACGCATCCTGAACAGCTATCCAAATTTGATCTAAAAGCTTATGAAGGAATTTTTGTTGGATATCCACTTTCCACAAAAGTCTTCAGAGTCTACAATTTAAGAATAAGGGTTGTCATGGAATCTATCAATGTCTTTTTTGATGATAAGAAGATTACTAGACTTGATGATTTCAATGATCATAATCGGCTGAGATTTGAGAATGAAGTTTTAAATTTTGATTCTGTAAATCTTGACAGTCTAAATCCTGAGAGTCTAAATCCTGATACTGCAAACTCTGATGGGTTAAACTCTGATGTTATTGAAACTGTGGTAACTACGCCAAAGGAAAATGCACCTGTTCAGGGGGAGCATATTGAAGATACAACCACATCTCAAGAAGCATCAGAATCTAGAACAGGCTCTTCAAGTTCTGATTCATCAAGTTCTGATGGGCCAAGTTCTGATAATTCTGGAAACTCAAATACTGATAATTCTGGAATCTCAAATTCTGAAGGATCTAACTCAGAGATCATAATCTTCTATCTGCAAGGAAGTGGACAAAAGCACATACACCTGACTTGATTATTGGAAATCCTGATGCAGGTGTCAGAACTAGAACAACTATATCAAATAAATGCCTCTATCACTCTTTTCTTTCTCAGGCTGAACCAAAGAAAGTGGAAGAAGCTCTTCAAGATGCTGATTGGGTGCAAGCAATGCAGGAAGAGTTAAATGAATTTGAAAGAAATAAAGTCTGGACCCTAGTGCCAAGACCAAAGAACAGATCTATTGTTGGTACAAAATGGGTGTTCAGAAACAAAACTGATAGTGATGGCATAATTACAAGGAATAAAGCAAGGCTAGTTGCAAAAGGATACTCTCAACATGAGGGAATTAATTATGATGAAACATTTGCACCAGTTGCTAGATTGGAAGCCATAAGGATATTTTTGGCTTATGCTGCTCACAAAAAGTTTACAGTCTTTCAAATGGATATAAAAAGTGCTTTTCTTAATGGAGAATTAGAAGAAGAAGTGTATGTTGAACAACCTCTAGGTTTTGTAGATTCAAAATTTCCTCATCATGTCTACAGACTTGATAAAGCACTTTATGGCCTTAAGCAATCTCCAAGAGCATGGTATGAGACACTAGCTCAGTTTCTTCTGGAAAGTGGATTTAACAGAGGGACTATTGACAAAACATTGTTTTATCTCAACCATAGAAAGGACTTACTTTTGGTGCAGATATATGTTAATGATATCATTTTTGGTTCTACAAATGACAGACTTTGTAAAAGGTTTGCCAAGTTAATGTAGTCAAGATATCAAATGAGTATGATGGGAGAACTTAGCTATTTTCTGGGCCTTCAAGTCAAGCAGAATGAAGAAGGAACTTTTATTTGTCAATCTAAGTACACCAGAACTTTGTTGAAGAAATTTGGAATGCAAGACTGTTCAAGTGCATCCACTCCTATGGCCGCTGCAATAAAATTGGATAAGGATACTGGTACATCAGTAGATATTACTGATTAAAGAGGTATGATTGCCTCACTACTCTATCTAACTGCAAGTAGACCTGATATCTTGTATGCTACCTGTCTTTGTGCAAGATTTCAAGCAGATCCAAGAGAACCTCACTTAACAACTGTGAAAAGAATTTTCAAGTACCTTAAGTGTACAGCTGATCTAGGATTGTGGTATCCTAGAGAATCAGACTTTAAGCTAATAGGTTACTCAGATGCAGATTTTGCAGGATGCAAAATTGACCGGAAAAGCACAAGTGGAAGCTGCCAATTTCTTAGAGGCAGATTGGTTTGTTGGTTTAGCAAGAAACAAAAGTCAATTTCCACATCAACTGCAGAAGCAGAATACATTGTTGCAGGAAGCTGTTGTGCACAGATTCTTTGGATGAGGAATCATTTACTAGATTATGGGTTAACATATTCTAGAATCCCTATATACTGTGATAATCAAAGTACTATTGGTATGACAGGTAATCCAGTTCAACACTCAATGACAAAGCACATCAGCATAAGGTAGCACTTCATAAGGGAACATGTGGATGAAGGTACAGTGGAATTGCATTTTGTTCCAACAGATCAACAACTAGCAGATATCTTCACAAAACCACTATATGAAGCTACTTTTATAAGATTGGTAAATGAACTTGGAATGGTTTCAGGTTCTTTCTCTAAATCTGCTTAGTTTATGTTCTGATATATCAGAATTTATTATCAGTATTTGCAGATATTACTATCTTTGTGTATTATGTGCTTAATTTGAAATCTTCTAAGTGCTGATTGTTGTCTGATGTGAATTTTTAAACTCTGATAGTGAAATGAATATTTTTGTGACTATTCAATCCAATGAGGATAACTGTGCTAGATGCTGATGTAACACCCCCAAATCCGGGGTCGGGGATTCGGGTTGTCACGAGTTCCATTTCCCTTAATAATACTTAATCTTAATAATCAACCAACTATTGTGTACTGTGACCCCACAATACACACACACCACAAGTTATAGTCTCATAGATGAATACCAAAAATAACACAAGTCATTTTATTCCACAATTATAAGTTATTACAGCTCAAAAAGGTTTCTGAATAAATTAATATTTCCTTGCCATTATTACAATTCATATGGATACATAAGTCTGGTGCATCAAAAATTGGAAGCCTAGCCTATTGGTAATTCCTACCTCAGCTACAGCGGCATCAACGCTTCCAGAAAACTGCGGAACGTTTTCCAACCGCTTGCGAATTGGAAACTTGGTCCTGTTCATCTTTTCTATCTGTTGTTGTGTGATGAAAGAAGAAAGCAAGGGTGAGCAACAAGCCCACCAAAATAATACGTATAATAATTAACAATATATGAGCATTCTCATAATACTCATGAAAGTCTTGGTCAAGAAGAAATGAACCAAGTTGATATCGTAACGCGACGAAGTCGTAAAATATTCAGTATATATATACATAAATACTTTTCAAAATCTTTGAAATCCTCTGACATGTATAATATACACAGAGTTCCAGTTTATAACTGTATAAAATATCGTTGAGAGGTGATCTTATATATCTAACCTTGTCTCAACATTTTTCTGAAAATCCTTGTCATTAATAAGATAATCATTAACCAGATATAAGTTGAAAAGATGAAGTTACGAGATACTCCAATATACTTATATCTTTTCCGAATACTACTTGAACTACCACCGTTCAAGGTATAATCAGTTTCAAAAGTTCATCACATAGATGAGACTACAAGATAAGATTTGAATAGATTCAATCTTTGAAATATCATTGAATGAAATGAAGTTACCAGATACTTCATTAAGTCCCGATATATATATATATATATCCATATATATATATATATCTCATACATTTCCTGAAAACCTCTATCATGTAAAGTATGAACAGAGTTGTAATATCCAATGAATTTGGAAAGAAAAGAATTTTGGCATAAACCCGATATTTTGCTGATCAGGCAAAGATACCAATAAGTAACCTTTTCTACTAGTAGATGGACGAATTCCCCACTGGTCATCACCCTGGCCGCAATAGGACCTTATGCTGGACTGCCACTCAGCCACTTACGCATTTTATGGACTCCCACTGAGCCACTTACACTTTTAGGATGCCCACTGAGCCCATGTTGCTTATGCCGACTCAATAGATGGGCTTACTTCCCGAACATTGGGTAAGTAATCAATTCATTTATCAAAACAACAACCTCGTTGCGAATATAAAAATACACCACAGAGCCGGATCCCTTAGGTTTTGAGCGAGTATTTAAATCCCCTTTGAAAGGAAGATCTTAAATATAAAAATGAGTTTTGGGATCCGCTCTAACTTTTAAAATCATTTTGAAGACTCGAAAACATTTTTAAGAATGTTTGGAGTAATGCTGTTTAATAAAATAAATCAGTCCCGATATGTTCGAAAATATCTGAATATTATTATTTAAATAATATTCCCATAAGGATAATCCTTATAAAAATAATTGAGGTAGGAGTTTTAAAACTCATACTTGAAATGAATATTAAATAACCAAAGATATACTTATACGAAAGTACTATCTTTATTTGAATAATCGAAAATAAGTTTGATTATCGAAACATTATTCTTTACTAAAATAAAGAATATTATTTAGTAATTAATCGGAGTCATAAGTCCTCGAATGAATATTCAAAATAATATTCATTAAATAAAATAAACAGAGTCATAAGTCCTCGAATGAATATTCAAAGTAATATTCATTAAATAGAATAAACAGAGTCATAAGTCCTCGAATGAATATTCAAAGTAATATTCATTAAATAGAATAAATAGAGTCATAAGTCCTCGAATGAATATTAAAAGTAATATTCATTAAATAGAATAAACAGAGTCATAAGTCCTCGAATGAATATTCAAAGTAATATTCATTAAATAAAAATAAACAGACTCATAAGTCCTCGAATGAATATTCAAAGTAATATTCATTAAATAAAAATAAAGTTATCGAATAAACTTTATTCGATTAATAGTTTTGAAAAATACATCAATATATATGTGTATATATATTATACTCGGGAACATCGACTCCCGATTTAGAAAATGTTCACCTTTGGGTCCCCTATACTAAGGGTATACGCAACTACTGCTTATCTCTAGCATAGGTATTATGCAACTATAAGCATTGGAATCAACAGATAGATATCAAGATTACGAAACAGACATGCATATATACCATATCACATGCTCCAATATATCGCAAGATTTGCTAATTAACCATCATGCATCTATCACAAGATAATGCATATACATATATACATCACAACAACAGTATAACGGATAGAAAACTTGCCTGAGTGACTGGGGGTGATAAATGGCTTAGGACGAGTCTGGTAACCTATAAATAACATATAAGTTGGAATTAAACGAAAGCCGCTTATGAATCTATACTTTAACCAATTAGACCCTAACGTTCGCTTTTGCGCTTAACGATTCACTTAAGTCGCTCGAGTACCCTCGACTCAACCATTTTTAATAAATTAACCATTAAGAGTTTTAAGGCGATTCTTTCGCGAGTACCCTACCAACTGCCTAATCCACTTTACATATTTGTTTCATACCCCAATTAGTCATTCAAGGTCCTTAACCAAGGTTTCAAAGTAAGGCGAGGGGTAAAGGTTCGTTCGCGAAACACCGTTACTTAAAACGGTCGTTTCTCCTAAACCGTACATCGGATTCAACCAAACCACATATCAAAATGAAGCTCGTAACATGAAATATCTAATCATGCCAATGGTCAAAACCTAACAGTGAGTTCTCGGGTCCTGATGTTAAGAACAAAAACAGTGTAAAGTAAATCAGGCATTACGACGGCTATGTTTACGCGATTACCAAATTTTATCCTACTCCAAATTAATCCACAATCAATCCACAATCATTACTACAACCAAACTCCATCCATACAATACTACAACAGCCCCAACACCTCAAGTTCTCCAATTTATACTGCTTCTCAATCATGAACTAAAAGCTTACTTAAGTTCATTAACTAATAATCAAGATTTACAACTCCAAAAACATCACAAAACCAACCAATCTCTAAACATTCAATAACCATGCTTCTCATGAACTATACTACTCATAACAAGCCCTTAACCTTCAATAATAATGCTAGGTTAAGAGATTATACCTTCCTTGTGGGTAGGAGTAACTAATGAGCTTGAAACAACCTTGAAAAATCCTTACTAAAGCTTTATTTAAATAAAAACACAAGATCAAAATTTCAAGTTCTTGAAAAACACTATTCACTCTCTTCTTCCATGAATTATAGGAAGAGATTGTGAAGGAATTTGAAGCTTACACTTATAGGATATCCATATCTATGTACAAGGAACCTTAGATAATTACCTCACTAATTAACAAGGCTTGGAACTTGAATTTTGATTTTCTTGTCTTTGAAAAAGTGAAGAAGCCGAGAGCTTCTTGCTTGGAAAGGTGGAGAAAATGTGTTTTTATGATTTGTGATTTGTTTTTTTGGTTGTTTTGCTTTTGTTTTGATTAATTACCTTTTAAGCATGGTAAATTTTGTGTGGTTTATAATCAACCAACACTTCCTTCCCTTTGGTCATGCTTATGTCATTTTTCCTATGTCATCTTCCCACACTTGTCCTCTTCTTATCGGTGTGGTGACATCATCATCACTAACCTCTTTGATTAGCTCCTAATTACTTGTCTAATGACCGCTGATCTGTTATACGGTTCGCTTAACTTTTGTTCTTGTTTATCGTTTGAGGGATCATACCTAGGATCTTATTAATTGGGTTTCCTTAACCTTTCTCAATACATTATATTCCTTTTATGATCCTCTCTTATAATCCTTGAATTTAAATCTTTTTATCCTGTTACCTTATACTCAATTCTTTCGGTATCTGGTGGATTTTCGGGAAAAATCAAAGTGTTCGAATTTGGATTTTGACGATCTTTACATACACTTATATCCCATATAGAGTACTAACAAGATCTCAGAATAACAATAGAAGAACCCCTACATAATGTGGCATGAAAATTTTTCTTATTCGGCATAATCAACAAAAACACTATTCATAACGGTTACAAAAAGTTCAAAAATTTTGGGGTTATTACAGTCTCCCCTTCTTAAAAGGATTCCGTCCCGGAATCAGATAGAAAACAATTGGGGATGCTTTTCTAGCATTGTGCCTTCTAACTCTCAAGTCAATTTTCCCACATTGTGGTTCTGCCACAAAATCCTGCCTAGCATTTGTTCCTTTCTCCTAAGCACTTGTTCCTTTTCGATCTATAACCCTTCCTGGTTGCTCCATATAGGTTACGTTTGGTTGCATGTCTATGCGCTCATACGCCCCTATTTTCTGGCATCCGAATTACACTTCCTTAACATTGATATATGGAACACGTTATGAACTTGCTACAGGTTCGGGGGTAGGGCTAGCTCATATGCTAACTTCCCAATACATCTTAATACCTCAAAGGGTCCAACAATTCGAGGGCTTAGCTTTCCTTTCTTTCCGAACTTCATCCATCATTTCCAAGGGGATACCTATAACTGCACTAGGTCCCCTACTTCCTACTCTTTGTCCTTTCGTGTCAAATCAACATACTTCTTATGTCCATCTTGGGCTACTACCAGCTGTCCTCTGCTTAGATCTATTATATCCTTGGTCCTTTGGACCACTGCTGGTCCGAGTGTCTTGCGCTCTGCAACATTATCCTAACATAAGGGAGATCAACATTGTGTTCCCTCAAGGATCTCATAAGGCGACATCTCGATATTGACATACCATCTATCGTTGTGAGAAAACTCGATACGTGCTAAGTGATCATTTCAAATTCTTTCAAGTCTATCGCACAGGCTCTCATCATAACTTCTAGCGTTATAGATACATAAGTCTGGTGCATCAAAAATTCCGGGGATTCGGGGATTCGGGTTGTCACGAGTTCCATTTCTCTTAATAATACTTAATCTTAATAATCAACCAACTACTGCGTACTGTGACCCCATAATATACACACACACCACAAGTTATAGTGTCAGAGATGAATACCAAAAATAACACAAGTCATTTTATTCCACAATTATAAGTTATTATACCTCAAAAGGGTTTCTGAATAAATTTACATTTCCTTGCCATTATTACAATTCATATAGATACATAAGTCTGGTGCATCAAAAATTGGAAGCCTAGCCTATTGGTAATTCCTACCTCACCTACAGCGGCATCAACGCTTCCAGAAAATTGCAGAACATTTTCCAACCGCTTGCGAATTGGAAGCTTGGTCCTGTCAATGCTAAACCTCATCCTTCCTTCATCTATGCCTGAAATGTAAAAACACTACAAAACATATCAAAAACACAAATAACTTGAGTACAAAACACCAATTCGAAGCTTTACAAAGCGTTATAAGTGGATATAAATGCCACTTAACATACCCCCAAACTTGAACCGATGCTTATCCTCAAGCATAAACAGACTCAAAAATACAAAATAAAAATGCATGAATGCAACTATATGAATGCAATGACCCCTCAAAATAACTAAACCAACCCATGAACAACATCTCAATAAATGCATTTATTCGCACAAAGATCAATCAAATCCCACAATTCAACTTACAAGCTACAAACGTGCATGTGTGCAAATACTTAACAGATATACTATCACAACTAGATCAATAATCATGACTCAGTACTCATCAAGGTAATCACAAGGTTATAAATAGGATAAACGCTAATCTCAAAATGACTGACAACACTTCAATTTTATTGGAATTGTACACGGATTTATGCTTTTATTCATAACACCTAACAACACAAATATGCTTATTTGACCGTGCAATGAGTGAGGTCCAAAAAAGACTTATGTAATAATACCCATGTAGTGAGCGTTAGGTTAGTGGATTCCAGACTATAAAAGCCTTAGGTGACTAGGCACAAAGTCCTCTAAGAACTTAATAACTCGAGTATTAAAGAGCCCACCCGTGATCAATTATGCATCAACACATTTTTTTTCTTTTTTTCTATTGTTTCTTTTCTTTTTTTCCACATGATCTGAATGAGTACGTTTTGCTCCATCTCGTTCAACCCTAGACTATTCATATAAAATGAGTCGGCTACTAGCCATTTGACACCTAGCCACAACAACTAACAATGAAATCCAATGTTTTTCTCCAACTTCTAATACCCATGTTATTACGCCGCTAAGAGAATATCATACATTCTAGATATAAACAAGTGATTAAACCTCGACAAATAAACAAACATGATAATGATCTAGCACTTAAGCAACCTATAAAACTTAGTGATTTTTTTTATTTCTAGCATGCAAATCAACTCGATAGAACTTAACATCACTATACGACATCACTACACTAGCATCAATATCATAAATCAATCGGTAAAGTAAACTTAAGGGATCGAGTTATAATGCAAATGCATGAAACTATATACAACATACTAATATGCAAAATAAAAAAAACTACTTGACAAATATGACTATATGAACTAAACTATCATAAATATGCAAACTATATGGACTCACACAAACATATTCTTTAACTACCACCCCCAAAATTAAAATTTTCACTGTCCTTAGTGAAAGTAATAGGAAGGAATTAGGCATACCTACTCGGAATCAAGATCATCACCCTCAACGGGTGGAGTGTCAGGAGTGTCAGGAGGCGGATACACAGAATCCTCACAGAAAACTGGCCACTAAATATCAACTCATGTGGCTCTGAATGTAGTCCCCAACGCCTGGGCGAGGTCCTATGCAAACCTGGAATGGATGTCATGCATCGCATCCATCCGCCTCATAAAGCGCCTATTTTGCGTTAAACCCAAACCAACACTAACCTCAATATCCTGCTGCTGCTGCTACTGCTGCTGCGATTATGAAGGACCAACCTCACCCAACTGACGTCTCCAAGCTGCTCTATTGGCCTGAGTCGTACCACCAGCATATGCCTGATCAGCTGGCCATCCACCTGGAAAGTGATCATATGAATAACCGAGCCCATTTTCATCCGGCTTCCCACCGTACAACTCCTGCATACTCAAAAGCATAGAACTGTCAATCGAGGCACTAGGTAGCTACAGCTGCTCGTGTGTGGGCCAATGAACTCAAACCACCACACACAGCTTCATCACAATGGATGCATAGGGAATAGAGCCCGTAGTGCTGCCTCGCAGAAACCTTAAAATACCCTGATAAATCACCGACCCGAGATCCACATAATCGCCCTGAAGAATCCCCCTCAATAACCGTGCATGATCCACAGTAACATCATGCACGTGAGAAGATGGCATGATGTTTGCACAAATAAAAGAATTTCATGCACATGCAAACCTGTTCATACACGAGGCAGGGAAAATGGCATACTCGTTTGTGCCCCTCTTGAACTTCCAGTGAGTCTCTAGCACACACAACGTAACAACAATCAAATCCAAGTTAAAATCATCCTCATCTTAGAATTCCAATCCTCCTGCTCTAGCCTCCTCTCGGGCTGGTTGATCACCCTCTGAATAGCCTCAGCACTGTAATCCACCGTCAACCCCCTCACCACAGTAAAACCATTATTATCCACCTTCGCATTCGCTAAAACTCGCGAACAACACTCATGGGCACAGCAACGGGTGTTTCACAAAAAGAAACCCAACCCATCTCCAGAATCATCTCATGCAACTTACCATCCTTCCCCGATGGCAGAAAACCTTTGTCCTTCACAATCGGCTTTATCAACAGCCTCGCATACTCCGCTTCAGCCTCCTGAGTAGAAAACCTAGGCCTCAGACCCCTGAACACTTGAAGAATCGATGGTGCTGCTGCTAACTTGAGTTTTTTGTCTCCTGGGAGCCATTGAATGTGAATAAGTGTTGAGAAAAGAGAAGTGTATAAGAGAGATTTAGGTTTGAGAATTGAAAATTGATAGAGAGGATTGTGTATAACTGTATGTATATATAGGGAATTAGGAATTACTTTTGGAAAATAAGTGGGAATTGATTATGGGAATAATGGGAATATTGGGGTGATTGAAACTGATTTGGAGAGGGAAATATGGAAGGTGGAAGAAGAAATTCGGCTTTGATGTGATTTTGTTTTGAATTTTCGTCTTTCTTTATTTTTTTCAGGTTCAGGGAGCCAGCGCGGCCGCCCCGTTTGGCAGCACGGGCGCGCCGTGTTTCTAGAAAACCAGGGCGGGCACCCCGCATACCAGTGCGGCCGTGTGCAGTCTCTATACTTTTAGCGCGGCCGCCCCGCTTCCTAGCGCGGGCGCACCATGCTACTGTAGTTGACACCCAATTTTTTCATTTTTTTATTTTTTTGGAGTTTTCTTCTTATTTTTTTCTTCCTCTATCTACTAATGTACAACAAACTTGGGTTGCCTCCTAAGAAGCGCTTGGCTGACGTCGCTAGCTTGACGTAGAATCCCGAGATGAAGTGGACAATAAAACGGCACTAACCACCTCACGGGGTGCCGTATTCCCATAGTAACGCTTCAACCGCTGTTCATTCACCTTAATCATTTGGCCTGGATCATTCTCAAAAATCTCCACCGCTCCATGTGGAAACACAGTTTTGACAACAAATGGCCATGACCATCTTGACTTCAACTTTCCAGGAAAAAGATAGAGATGAGAGTCAAAGAAAAGAACTTGTTGCCCCGACATAAATGATTTGAGCACTAGACCCCTATCGTGCCACCTCTTGACTTTTTCCTTATACATTTTGTTGTTCTCATATGCTTGAAGTTGAAACTCATCGAGTTCATTTAATTGAAACAATTTTTTTTACCAGTTGCATCCATATCAAGGTTCAATTTCTTCAAAGCCCAATACCCTTTATGTTCTAACTCCGCAGGAAAATGACATCCTTTATCATAAACCAATTGAAATGGTGACATGCCTAGCAGATTCTTGTATGCTGTTCGATACACCCAAAAAGCTTCATCCAGCTTCAAAGACCAATCCTTCCTTGATAGACATACAACTTTCTCTAGAATTCGCTTGATCTCTCTGTTAGACACCTCAGCTTGACCATTAGTCTGAGGATGGTTGGCTGTAGCAATGCAATGATTCACATTATATCTATGCATCATAGCAGTGAACTTGTGATTGTAGAAATGCAATCCCTCATCACTAATAATGACTCTTGGGGTTCCAAATCTTGTGAATATCTGCTTATGAAGAAAATTTAGCATTACCTTTGCATCATTCGTCGGAAAATCTTTGACATCCACCCATTTCGAGACATAATTGACCGCCAACAAGATATACTGATTATTGCAAGATGAGACAAATGGCCCCATGAAGTCAATTCCCCAAACATTGAAGATCTCAACCTCGAAAAGCATATTAAGAGGCATTTCATCCCTCTTGGACATATTACTAACCCGTTGGCAATAATCACACTTCAAAATAAACTGATGCGCATACTTAAACAATATAGGGTAGAAGTATCATGCTTGAAAGATACGAGTTGCTGTCTTTTTTCCACCATAGTGGCCTCCATAAACATTCGAATGACAGTCTCGCAAGATCTCCCCGTTTCGCTGTACAAATACATCTCCTGATGATTTTTTTAGCTCCTTGTCGAAACAAAAATGGCTCATCCCATATGTACCACTTCACTTTATGAAGAAACTTCTTCCTTTGAGCAGAAGACAAATATGGAGGCATAATATTGCTCACAAGGTAGTTCACAATGTCTACGAACCACTGTTCTTCCTCTTGCACCCCAAACAGCTGCTCATCAGGAAAATACTCATTTATCAATATATTATCCTGTGAAGTTGCACTTGGATCTTCTAAATGAGAGAGATGAACAACGACTCGATTCTCAGTACCTTTTCTATCCTTGATCCCCAACTCAAACTCCTGAAGTATTAGAACCCATCGAATGAGTCTAGGCTTCAAGTCCTTCTTCGAGACGAGATAATGAATCGCAGCGTGATGAGTGAAAACTGCCACCTTCATCCTGAGCAAATAAGATCGAAACTTCTCAAAACCGTAGACAATAGCCAATAGCTATTTCTCAGTAGTAGTATAGTTCAGTTGAGCTCCATTGAGGGTCTTACTAGCATAGTAGACCACATGAAATATATTGTTCTTCCTTTGCCCAAGATCTTCTCCAACTGCATAGTCACTTGCATCACACATCATTTCAAACGGCTCATCCCAATTAGGTGTAGTTATGATATGTGTCGTAATCAAACTCCTCTTTAAGCTCTCAAAAGCATTGTTAGGCACAAAGCATGTGCTAAATAAATCACGCAAGTATACGGGTTCGCAAGTAATATAGAATGATTTCTAGTTCGTTCCCCAAGAGACTCTGATTAGTTATATTTAATTAACACTTACTCACCAACGTATGATTATTCTTCAATACCAAAACAATAACAATTAAGGTTGGTAAACTAATAATTACTACGAGAATTAAACACTTGAATTAATAATATTAAACACACATGAGATCCTAACTTCATTACTACTTCATTCAATAGTTATTTTTATTAACCTTAGCATGTAATGGTGATGATATTAATCGAACAACAAGAAACTGATAAATGCAAACTTTCGTTGTACGAATACCATTCTAGCAAGCATCCACAATTAAGATATAAGTTGAATAGGCATCAATTATGTTGAGACCCTATATGTCTACAGAATATGACAATATAACGATTTAAGCGCAAGTTATTCATGATGATTACACAGGGCAAGTAAAACGGTTAGAGTTACCCACTATTCATGTATACAATACATGAACCTATGCTAGCATGGCAAGTTCCAAATCTCAAGATTCACTGTCGCTTCACAACAGATTAACAGGCTATCTTACATGTTCGCGACGCATATAAGACGAATAAGCACAACCTATACTAGATATCATACAATCACCATATACCAAGGTATTAAACAATTAACTAAAGAATTCTATAGTAAATCCGCTAGGATCTAAGGATCACGATTAGCCCATAATAGAACTTGTCATCACCATGGGTTCATATGAAAGCATGATAATAACACAACAATATAAGGCTAATAAAAATACTTAATAAATAATGAAGTACGTCACAAGAGTATTAAGGTTCAAAGCATAAAAAAAACTAGCATCCACTATTACAACGAACTAAAAGAATCACAAGATAAACGTATGCTTCCTCTTCTTCGTTGTTGCATGCTAAAACGGTCTTCTCAATCTTCTTTCCCTTGCTCTTGATGAAGAAAACGTCTTCCCATACGGTTTATATACTAGCCCAAGAGAACCAGCGCCAACATAAGCCCAATTGTACTGGAATTAATAAAATCTAGATTCTGAAATTCTGCACGCACGCGGTCGCCTGCTGCCACCACGCAGCCGCTTGCTGGCACACGGTTGCCTGCTCCTGGCGTGCGGTCGCGTGCTACCCTTCTGGAAAATACTTTATTTTGCTTCTGTTTTTGCTGATTTCTTCACTCATCACCCCTAGACTGATTCCAAGCACTTCCTTAAGCTTTATTTGATGAAAACCACCTATCTAAGCAAGTTATACCCTGAAATGCAAAAACACTAGAAAATGCGTCAAATACATAAAATACTTGAGTTCAAAACACCAATTCAATCTATTTTGAGATGCTCTAAGTGGTATAAAATGCCACTTATCACACCCCCAAACTTGAATCAATGCTTGTCCTCAAGCATCACAGACTCAAACTTAGAATAAAACATGCATGAATGCAACTTATATGAATGCAGCGATCCACTCGCGATGACTAAACCAACCAACACATGATATTTCAACAAATGCAATTAGGCGACTAAAGATCAATCAAATCATGCAAGCTAACATACAACTAGAAACGTGGTGTGTGCGAATGCTTAACAGATATGCTTCGAAACTAGTTCAATCACCATAACTTAATTATCCTCAAGGAAATTACAAGCTTATACGAAGAATATATTTTATACACAAAATGACTTATAACATTTCAAGATTATTGGAGTTTATTACGGAATCATGCTTTTATTCAACACATAAAACAAATGCTTATTTGATCGTGCAATGAGTGAGGTCCACAAAAGACTTATGCAATGGTACCCATTTAGCGAGCGTTAGGTTAGCGGATCCCTAAATATAAAAGCCTTAGGTCACTAGGCACAAAGTCCCCTAAGAACTTAATAACTCGAATACCAAAGACCCCACTCGTGATCAATTGTGTATTAAACCATTTTTTTTCTTTTTTTTTTCTTTTTTTTTCTATTTTTTTCAATTTCTGAGCAAGTGCGTTTCGCTCCATCTTGCTCAACCCTAGACTACTCGTATATAATACAAGCCGACTACTAGCCATTTGATGCCTAGCCACAACTAGCAATGAATTTCAATTTTTTTCTCCAATTTTTATCTTTTCATGTCTTTTATCATTAAGAGCCTAGAATCCATTCTAAGTATAAGTAATAGATTAACCTCAAAAACCATCAAACCATGACAACAATCTAGTCCTTAAGCATACTCTAAGGCTTAGTGAAATTACAAGTGTTTCTAGCATGCATATCAACCTAACAAGATTCAACATCACTTTAACGATATCACTACACTCACATCAATATCACATATTAATCGGTAAAGCAAACACAAAGGGATCATGGTATATGCATGAGCTATATGACATGATAAATAAAGCTATAAATCCTTAAAAAAAACTATATGACAAAAATATGCAACTATATGAACTAATCTAACATGAAAATGCAACTACATGACACACACACAAATATGTTCCTTAACTACTACCCCTAAATATAAAATCTTCACTGTCCCCAGTGAAGGTAATAGAAAGGAACACAGGTTATACCTACTCAGATGAATCATAATCATCACCCTCAAAGGGTGGAGTGTGAGGAGGTGGATAAAAAAAATCCTCACCAAAAACGGGCCATGGATGTTAGCTCCAAGGCCTCTAAATGCGGTCCCAAGTGCCTGGGTGAGCTCCTCCGCAAACCGACTCTGCGAATCATACATCGCATCCATCCTCCTTGAAAGCCTCCTATACTGGACATCATCCAATCCCGAACCATCCCTTCCCTGAGCTCTCGAAGAGCCTGCCTCTTCCTGAGCCTGACTGGGCCTAGCCATGGTAGCACCAGCTGCTGAAACTCCTCCTGGAAGGTGATAACCCAAACCATGTGACTCGGGCTCTCCACTCGTCCACTCCTGTATCGCATTCAAAGTCGATGAATCAATAGGAGTAGCCGGCATCTGCAACTGCTCATAAAAAGGCCACTGGACTCTAATTGTCTTGCAAAGCTTCGTGACAATAGAGGCATACGGGATAGAGTATTGCGATTTCCCCCTCAAAAACTTCAAAATCCCTTGGTAGATGTACTCACCAAGGTCCACATAATATTCATCATTCAGAATTCCCCATAGCAACCTCGCCCTCTCCACTATAACCTCATGTGCATGCAAAGATGGAAGAATATTAGCACATATAAACGCATTCCAAGCACGAGCATACCTGTTCATCGCGACAGTAGGGAAACTACGATAATCGTTGGATCCCCTTTTGAACTTCCACACTATGACCGGATGACAGAGAGTAGCAATTATAAAGTCCAAATCAAAGTCCTCAGGGGCCTTTGCATTCCAATGTTCCTCTAGTGGTTTTCTTTGTCGCTGTCTAATCACCCGGCGAATCGCCTCGGGCTGATAATCAACAGTAAGCCCATGAACAACAGAAAACCCATTCTTGTCGGCCTTGGCGTTCGCATAGAACTCGTGAAAGATACTCATCGGAACCGCCTCAGGTGACTCGCAGAATATAATCCATCCCTTCTCAGCAATCATCAGTAGCAACTCAGCATCCCTCCATGATGGCAAGAACCCCCTCTCCCCTATAATAGGCTTAGTCAGAAGCTTGGTGTACTCTTCTTTAGAAGCCCTATCCAACAATCGGGGCCTCACAGCAGTATTCCTCAAAGAATCAGTAGCAGTCGGGTTGGTGCTGCTGCTACCCACAGTTCGTGATCTCTTTGGGGCCATGAAAACTGAGAATAAGAGTTGAAGAGTTTGTGTTTGGTGTGTAGGAGAGATTTTGTAGAGTGAAAGTGTGTGGGATGTGTATGGAGAGGTTGTATGTATTTATAGGGCATAATTAGGGTTAGAATTTGATTAGGAGTGGGGATTGTGGCAAGGTATGGGGGAAAAATCATGGGTTAATGGGTTATATATTTTTTTGTGAATATTTTTTTCTTTTTTTGTTTTGTTTTTTTAGGCTGAAAAACGATTTTTCAACAGTCAGGGATGCACGCGGTTGCGTGGCACCAGCACGCGGGCGCCTGCTGGCACGCGGGCGCGCGCTCCTAGCACGCGGGCGCATGCTAGGCTTCTGGAAAAAAAAATTCTACAACTTTTTTTCTGATTTTTTTGGGTTTTTGGATAAAGTACTATATTCTAAGGTGTTCTATGGTCTCATATCTTGGGTTGCCTCCCAAGAAACGCTTCTTTTACATCATTAGCTTGATGTGGAGTTATGCGAACAAGTTGATAATAAAACGGCACTAACCACTTCACGGTTTGCCGTAACCCCATAATAGTGCTTCAATCTCTGACCATTTACTTTGAATGCTTGGCCTGAATCGTTCTCAAAAATCTCCACCGCTCCATGTGGAAACACAGTTTTGACGATAAATGGTCTAGACCACCTTGATTTCAACTTTCCAGGAAAAAGTCGGAGACGAGAGTTGAATAGAAGAACTTGTTGCCCCGACACGAATGACTTATGTGATAGCTTCCTGTCATGCCACCGTTTTACCCTTTCCTTATAAATTTTGTTGTTTTTGTACGCTTGAAGTCGAAATTCATCAAGTTCATTTAACTGAAGCATTCGCTTCTTCCCAGCTGCATCTAGATCAAGGTTTAACTTCTTCAATGCCCAATAAGCCTTATGCTCAAGCTCCGAAGGTAAATGACATCCCTTACCATAGACAAGTTGAAACGGGGACATCCCAAGTGGAGTCTTGTATGTTGTTCTATAAGCCCAAATAGCTTCATCGAGCTTCAAAGACCAATCTTTCCTTGACGGACAAATGACTTTCTCTAGAATGTGCTTGATCTCTCTATTAGACACTTCAGCTTGACCATTAGGTTGCGGATGATAGGCAGTATCAATGCAATGATTCATATTGTAGCGTTGCATCATAGAAGTGAACTTACAATTGCAGAAATGCGACCCTTCGTCACTTATGATAACTCATGGCGTTCCAAACCTTGTGAATATATGCTTATGAAGAAAACTCAACACTACCTTTGCATCATTCATCGACAGAGCTTTGACTTCTACCCATTTTGAGACATAATCGACTGCCAGCAAGATGTACTGATTATTGCAGGACGAGATAAATAGTCCCATAAAATCGATTCCCCAAACATCGAAGACCTCAACTTCAAGTAGCACATTTAAAGGCATCTCATCTTTTCTGGAAAGATTCCCAATTCTTTGGCAACGATCACATCTTAAAACGAACTGATGTGCATCCTTAAATAACGTAGGCCATAAAAAACCTGCTTGAAGAATACGAGTTGTTGTCATTTCACCACCATTAACTGTGGTATGAAAGTCTCGTAATATCCCCTCCGTCTCACAGAATGGGATACATCTCCTGATGATCTGGTCAGCTCCTTGTCTAAACAAATATGGTTCATCCCACATGTACCACTTCACCTCATGCAGAAAATTCTTTTTTTGAGCCGCATTCATATTAGGAGGCATTATATTGCTAACAAGATAGTTCACAATGTCTACGAACCATGGCTCTTCCTCTTGAATTGCGAATAACTGCTCATCCGGAAAAGATTCGTTGATCAATGTATTATCATGTGAAGTAGAATCGAGATTCTCCAATCTAGAGAGATGGTCAGTTACTTGATTTTTGGTACCTTTTCGTTCCTTGATCTCTAACTCAAATTCCTGTAGTAAGAGAACCCAACGAAAAAGTCTAGCTTCAAATCCTTCTTTGAGACCAGATAGCGGATGACAGCGTGATCAGTGAACACTGTCACCTTTGTCCCAAGTAGATAAGATCAAAATTTTTCAAAACCAAAAACTATAGCCAAGAGCTCCTTCTCAGTAGTGGTGTAGTTCAGTTGGGCTCCATTTAGCATCTTACTAGCATAGTAGACCATATGAAAGATATTAGTCTTTCGCTGCCCAAGAACTGCTCCCACTGCATAATCACTTGCATCATACATCATCTCAAAAGGTTCTCTTCAATCAGGTGTCGTAATAACCGGTGCGGTGATTAAACTCTTCTTGAGAGTCTCGAATGCTTCCAAGCATTTATCATCAAATTTGAAAGGCACATCTTTCTCGAGAAAGTTGCACAACGGCTTAGATATCTTAGAGAAGTCCTTGATGAAACGCCGATAAAAACCCGCATGACCAAGAAAGCTACGGATTCCTTTCACAGAAAATAGGTGGCGAAAGATTTTCAATGACGCCCACCTTGGCTTTATCCACCTCAAGACCTTTACTAGAGACCTTATGCCTAAGAATGATGCCTAGTTGCACCATGAAGTGACATTTTTCCCAATTGAGCACCAGATTGGTCTCAACACACCTTTTGAGAACCAAACGGAGATTATTCAAGCATTCATCATACGAATGTCCAAAGACGGAGAAGTCGTCCATGAACACTTCGACATTATTTCCAATAATATCAGAGAATATGGCCATCATGCATCTCTGAAAAGTGGCAGGTGCACCACATAAGCCAAAAGAAACTTTGCGTAAAGCAAACGTGCCAAATGGACAAGTCAAAGTAGTCTTCACTTGATCTTCTGGTGCAATGCAAATCTGATTGTAGCCCGAATATCCATCCAGAAGACAATAATACTCATGACCAGCCAACCTGTCAAGCGTCTGATCAATGAATGGAAGAGGGAAGTGATCCTTCCTCATGGATTTATTCAACTTCCTATAGTCCATGCATACCCTCGATCCTGTGACTATTAGAGTGGGGATGAGCTCGTTCTTCTCATTTTCTACCACAGTAATACCTCCTTTCTTAGGTACACATTGCACGGGGCTCACCCAAGAACTGTCAGAAATAGGATATATGATTCCTACATCCAGCCATTTTAGAATTTCTTTCTTCACCACTTCTTTCATAATAGGATTAAGCGTTCGCTGTTGCTCAACAGTCGGCTTGCTACCTACCTCTAGCAGAATTTTATGTATGTAGTAAGAAGGGTTGATCCCTTTTATATCTGCTATAGTCCATCCGATGGCCGATTTGAGTTCTCTCAGAATCCTCAAGAGCTTGTCCTCATCACTACCTGAAAGGTCAGATGCAATAATAACAGGCAAAGTAGATGCATCACCTAAAAAAGCATACCTCAAGTGTTCAGGCAGTGGTTTAAGCTCCAAAGTAGGTGCTTCCTCAATAGATGGTTTGAGCTTTCCCTCAGCATTCTTGAGATTAGTATTACCAAGAAATTTAAATGACATGTCTAACTTTCGTTTCCAAGGAGAAGCATTCAGATATTATAACTGCTCATTGCCTTCATCATCTTCACTGTCAAAATCCCCCAATAAGGCTTTTTCTAAGGCATCATACCTTATCACATGATCAAGTTCTGAAATAACTGCAGAATCGACCAAATCCACCTTGAAGCACTCCTCATCTTCCATAGGGAATTTCATCGCATTGAACACATTAAATGTCATATCTTGATCTTGCACCCTCATAGTGAGTTCATCTTTTTGCACATCTATCAAGGTACGGCCTGTAGCCAAGAAAGGTCTTCCCAATATTATGGGAATCCTTTTATCTTCGTCGAAATCCAGAATGACAAAATCTGGAGGAAAGATGAGCTTGTCCACCTTTACTAGCACGTCCTCCACGATGCCTCGTGGGTATGTAATCGAACGATCAGCCAATTGTAGAGACATGTAGGTGGTCTTCAGATCAGGTAAATTCAGCTCTTTGAAGATAGACAACGGCATCAGATTGATGCTTGCTCCTAAATCGCAAAGGCACTTGTCAAATGATAACTTACCAATGGTGCAAGGAATGGTGAAGCTACCTGGATCCTTAAGCTTTGGAGGTAACTTTTGTTGCAGCACAGTACTGCACTCTTCCGTCAGAGTAACGGTATCAAGATCATCCAGTTTTACCTTCCTCGAAAGAATACCTTTCATGAATTTTGCATAACTAGACATTTGCTCAAGAGCCTCAGCGAAAGGTATGTTGATGTGAAGTTTCTTAAACACCTCCAGA
This sequence comes from Apium graveolens, assembly GCF_009905375.1. NCBI lineage: Eukaryota > Viridiplantae > Streptophyta > Magnoliopsida > Apiales > Apiaceae > Apium > Apium graveolens. The sequence continues at coordinate 207,479,088 of NC_133652.1, read as the reverse complement.
AACTTACCAAATTGCTTATACAGCTTTTGTTTTTGCAATCGCTTAGGAAAAGGTGGTGAAGGATAGAGTTGTTTCTCCCCTGTATTACCCTCAGGCAGAGTGTGTCCAACAGTAGTCTTCCTTGGTTCCCCTCTTTCTCCTTTTGCATTCCTTCTTCATCTACAACTTCAACTTCTACATCTTTTGCTTTTTCAGCATCAGTAACTTTTCCAAACCTTAAGGTGACAGCTTTGACTTGCTCTTTAGCTTCCTTGCTTCCTGGCACTTCAGTATTGCTGGAAGTGTGCCAGGTTGACGATTGAGCAAGGCATTGGCTATTTGTCCAATTTGATTTTCCAAGGTCTTGATAGAAGGCATTGGCTATTTGTCCAATTTGATTTTCCAAGGTCTTGATAGAAACAACCTGACTTTTGCACAATAGCTTTAACTCCTCAAAATCAGCACTAGAAGGTGGATCAACACCTCCTTGTTGAGGATATGATTGCCTTTGAGGAAATTGCTGAGGTTGCTGGAATCTAGGTGGATTAAACTGTTTATTTGTAGCTTGATGATATGATTGCTGAACAACATTCTGATTATTGCTCTAGCTGAAATTGGGATGATTTCTGTTATTAGGATGATAAGTAGCGGGCACAGGCTGTTGCGGTTTCTGGAAATTGTTCACATACTGAACAGATTAATTAACAAGAGAACACTTATCGGTAGCATGAGAGCATGCACAAAGCTCATAGACACTAGATAATTGATTTACGCCATAGTTGGTTAAAGAATTGACCTTCATAGTTAGCGCTGTCAGCTGTGCTGCAATAGCTGTTGCTGCATCAACTTCCAGAATACCTGCTACTTTCCCAAACATCATCCTTTGAGTTGGGTTTTGATACTCGTTTGTAGCCATAGTTTTAATGAGATTATAGGCCTTAGTATAGTTTTTGGCCCACAAGGCGCCTTCAGAAGCTACATCGAGCATGGGTCGAGATTGGACCCCCAAACCATTGTAGAAACCAGTGATCACCATCTAGTCCGGCATACCATGATGTGGACACTTTCTCAGCATCTCCTTGTAGCGCTCCCAAGCTTCGCACATAGATTCTCCTGGTTGCTGCGCAAACTGAGTAAGAGCACTCCTCATAGCTGCATTTTTGGCCATTGGATATAACTTCACCAGAAACTTTTGTGCAAGATCTTCCCAAGTAGTGATGGACCCAGCTGGTAAAGAATGAAACCCATCCTTAGCTTTGTCCCTCAGAGAGAATGGGAAAAGCCTCAGCTTGATAGCCTCATCAGTGACACCATTATATTTGAAATTACTAATGTACTCGACAAAATTCCTGATATGCATGTTGGGATCTTCAATCGCAGCCCCTCCGAAAGAAACAGAATTCTGCACCATCTGAATAGTGCCCGGCTTAATTTTAAAAGTATTGGCCTGAATAGCCGGATGAATGATGCTTGACTGAATGTCATCAATTTTAGGCCGAGAAAATTCCATAAGAGCTTGATCAGCTTGAGCTAGATGATCACCTATTCTTTCAGGTTTTTTATTTTCACTCCCTTTATCTGAATCTTTAAAAACTATCTTCTCCGGAAAGTCAAGAGCTTTATCTGTCTCCTCAGATTTATCCAAATTTCTCTTGCGAGTGCGAGAACGTGTTTGCATAAACGCTCGCTAGAGTACTTGAAACACAACCGGAAGCAGTATGTAACAAGTCTTAATCAATAAATCCTAATGACCACTGATGGAAAGTACATAAACTAAACAAATTAACACCGAGTCCCCGGTAGCGGCGCCAAAAACTTGTTAGGCACAAACCATGCGCTAAATAACTCATGCAAGTATACGCGTTCGCAAGTAATATTGAATGATTTCTAGTTCGTTCCCACAGAGACTCTGATTAATTATATTTAATTAACACTTACTCACCAATGTATGATTATTCTTCAATGCCAAGACAATAAAAATTAAGGTTGGTAAACTAATAATTACTACGAGAATTAAACACTTGAATTAACAATATTAAACACACATGAGATCCTAACTTCATTACTACTTCATTCAATAGTTATTGTTATTAACCTTAGCATGTAATGGTGATGATATTAATCGAACAACACAAAACTGATAAACACCAACTTTCGTTGCACGAATACCATTCTACCAAGCATCCACAATTAAGATAGAAGTTGAATATGCATCAATTATGTTGAGACCCTATATGTCTACATAATTTGACAATATAACGATTTAAGCGCAAGTTATTCATGATGATTATACAGGGAAAGTAAAACGGTTAGAGTTACCCACTGATCATGCATACAATATATGAACCTATGCTAGCATGACAAGTTCTAAATCTCAAGATTCACTGTCGCTTCATAAGAGATTAACAGGCTATCTTACATGTTCGCGATGCATATAAGACGAATAAGCACAACCTATACTAGATATCATACAATCACCACATACCAAGGTATTAAACAATTAACTAAAGAATTCCATAGTAAATCCACTAGGATCCCATGATCACGATTAGCCCATAATAGAACTCATCATCACCATGGGTTCATATGAAAGCATGATAATAACAAAACGATATAAGGCTAATAAAAATACTTAATAAATAATGAAGTACGCCACAAGAGTATTAAGGTTCAAAGCATAAAGAAAACTAGCATCCACTGTTACAACGAATTAAAAGAATCACAAGATAAACATATGCTTCCTCTTCTTCATTGTTGCGTGCTAAAACGGTCTTCTCAATCTTCTTGCCCTTGCTCTTGATGAAGAAAATGTCTTCCCATAAGGTTTATATACTAGCCCAAGAGAACCAGCGCCAACAGAAGCCCAATTATACTGGAAGTAATAAAATCCAGATCCTGAAATTCTGCACGCATGCGGTCGCCTGATGCCTCTACGCGGCCGCTTGTTGGCACGCGGTCTCCTGCTCCTGGCGCGCGGTCGCGTGCTACCCTTCTGGAAAATAGTTTATTTTGCTTCTGTTTTTGCTGATTTCTTCGCTCATCACCCCTAGACTGATTCCAAGCACTTCCTTAAGCTTTATTTGATAAAAAACCACCTATTTAAGCAAGTTATACCCTGAAATGCAAAATGCGTCAAATACACAAAATACTTGAGTTCAAGACACCAATTCAATCCGTTATGGGACGCTCTAAGTGGTATAAAATGCCACTTAGCAAGCACCTAGGAACTCATCATCAAACTTGAAAGGGACATCTTTCTCTAGAAGATTGCACAACGGTTTAGATATTTTAAAGAAGTCCTTGATGAAACGCTGATGGAAACCCGCATGACCAAGAAAGCTGCGGACTCCCTTAACTGAAATTGGCGGGGGAAGATTTTCAATGACCCCCACCTTGGCTTTGTCCACCTCAAGACCCTAACTAGAAACCTTGTGCCCAAGAATGATGCCTTATTGCACCATAAAGTGACATTTATCCCAGTTGATACCCAAATTGGTCTCAACACACCTTTTGAGAACGGCGCTAAGATTTTGCGAGCACTCATCAAAAGAATCACCGAACACAGAGAAATCATCCATGAACACCTCCATATTCTGACCAATCATGTCAGAGAAGATAGCCATCATCCATCTCTGAAATGGGCAGGTGCACCTATCAACCCAAAAGAAACTCTTCTAAAGGCAAAAGTACCAAAGGACAAGTGAAGGTACTCTATTCCTGATGTTCTGGAGCAATGGAAATCTGATTATAGCCCGAATAGCCATCCAGAAGACAATAATATTCATGCCCAACCAACCTGTCAAGCATCCGATCAATGAAAGGAAGAGGGAAGTGATCCTTTCTCGTGGCTTTGTTCAACTTCCTGTAATCCATGCAAACTCTCCACCCCGTGACTGTTCGAGTAGGAATGAGCTCATTCTTTTCATTAGCTACCATGTTGATGCCTCCTTTCTTCGGCAGACACTGAACTGGACTCACAAAAGAACTGTCAAAAATAGGATAGATGATCCCTATATCTAGCCACTTGAGAATTTCCTTCTTCACAACCTCTTTATGATTGGATTTAGCCTTCTCTGTTGCTCCACAGTCGGCTTGCTCCCTTCCTCTAGCAGAATTTTATGCATGCAATAAAAAGGGCTGATTCCCTTGATATCTGCTATAGTCCATCCAATTGCTGATTTGAACTCTCTCAGAATTCTCAAGAGCTTGTCCTCATTACTAGCTGAAAGGTCAGATGCAATAATAACAGGCAAAGTAGATGCATCACCTAAAAAAGCATACCTTAAGTGTTCAGGAAAATGTTTAAACTCGAGTGTAGGAGCTTCCTCAATAGATGGTTTAAGGCGCTTTGGAGAATTTTCTAGCTCTTCTAATCCAAGAGATTTAAAAGGCATATTCAACCTTCGCTTCCATGGAGAATCATTCAAATACTGCAACTGCTCATCACCCTCATCGTCTTCACTATCTGAATTCCCCAACAAGGCCTTCTCTAAGGCATCAGACCTTAGCATTTAATCAAGTTCTGAAGTAACCACAGAATCGACCAATTCCACTTTTAAGCACTCCTCATTATCAGTAAGGAATTTCATGGCATTGAATATGTTAAAAGTCACGTCCTGATCCAGTTTTCGCATAGTGAGCTCACCCTTCTGCACATCAATCAAGGCTAGGCTCGTAACCAAGAATGGTCTTCCCAAGTTTATGGGAATCTTCTTATCCTCCTCGGAATCAAGAATTACAAAGTAAGCAGGAAAGATTAGTTTATCCACCTTGACCAAGACATCCTCCACAATGCCTCATAGATATGTAATAGAACGATCGGCCAACTGCAAGGACATATAAGTAGGCTTAGGATCAGGTAAGTCCAACTTCTTGAAGACTGGAGAAGGCATCAGATTGATTCTAGCTCCCAAATCACATAAACACTTGTCGAATGATAAGTTTCTAATGGTGCAAGGAATAGTGAAGCTTCCAGGATCTTTAAGTTTTGGAGGCAAATTCTGTTGCAGCACAACACTGCATTCCTCCATAAGAGCAACGGTCTCTAAGTCATCGAGCTTCACCTTCCGAGAGAGAATACCTTTTATGAACTTTGCATAGCTTGGCATTTGTTCAAGAGCTTCAGCAAAAGGTATGTTGATATGAAGTTTCTTGAAAACTTCCAAAAACTTAGCAAATTGCTTATCCAACTTTTGCTTCTGCAGCATCTTAGGAAAAGAAGGTGGAGGATAGACCTGTTTTTCCCCTGTATTACCCTCAAGAGGAGTGTTGACAACAGCTGCATTCCTTGGTTCCACTCTTGCTTCCTTCTGCACTTCTTCTTCAGCCACAACTTTAACTTCTGGAACTTGAGATTTTTCAGGAGTTTTAACCTTCCCTGACCTCAATGTGATTGCCTTAACCTGCTCCTTAGCTTCCCTCTTGCATGGAACTTCAGTATCACTAGGGAGTGTACCAGGTTGTCGATTCAGGAAGGCATTGGCAATCTGCCCAATTTGATTCTCCAATGTCTTAATAGAATCCGCTTGGCTCTTGCACATGAGCCTCAACTCCTCCAATTAGGATTTTTCATTAGATCGTGGTAGCTGCTGAAGTTGGAGTTGTTTCCTTGGTGCATATTGCGGCTGTTGAAAACCAGGAGGGCTGTATTTCTTTGCTGCATATGGTTGATAAGGCTATTGCACCGCATTCTGATTGTCGCTCTAGCTAAATTTAGGATGATTGCGGTTATTGGGAAGATAGGTGGCTGGAACTGGTTGCTGCGACCTCTGAAAGTTGCTCACGAACTGAGCTGATTCACTAGAAATAACACACTACTCTGTTTCATGCGCCCCAACGCAAAGCTTATAGACACTAGTGATGTGATTTACTCCAAAATTAGCCAAAGAATCCACCTTCATTGTTAGAGCCTGAAGCTGAGTAGCTATAGCAGTAGCTGTATCTATTTCCACAATTCATGCTACCTTGCCTTGAGGCATTCTCTGAGTTGGGTTCTGGTATTCATTAGCAGCCATCAGTTCAATCAACTCATAAGCTTCATCGTAGCTTTTATCCCATAAGGCTCCTCCCGATGCTACATCAAGCATGGGTCTAGAAGTTGCACCCAGCCCATGATAAAAGCAGTTAATGATCATCTAGTCAGGCATCCCATGATGAGGACACTTCCTAAACATCTCCTTGTAGTGATCCCAAGCCTCACACAAAGATTCTCCAGATTGCTGCGCAAATTATGCAAGAGCATTCCTGATTGCAGCAATCTCGCAATAGGGAAGAATTTAGTGAGAAACTTCTGAGCCAGATCTTCCCAAGTAGTAATAGAGCCTGGTGGTAGAGAATGCAACCAACACTTAGCCTTATCCCTCAAAGAGAAAGGAAAAAGCATTAGCTTAATATCATCTTCAGTAACTCCATTGAACTTGAAAGTGTCGCAGATCTCGATGAAATCTCTGATGTGCATATTGGGATCTTTTATAGGAGATCCCCCAAACTGAATTGAATTATGTATCATCCGAATCGTGCTTGACTTGATTTCAAAGGTGTTAGCCGTGCTGGTTGGCCTGATAATGCTCGACTGAATATCATTGATCTTCGGCTTAGAATAGTCCATCAAATCCTTCAAATTCGTTGATGGTTCTCCCATTATGACTAGAGCTTCTTCTTCAACTTTCTCCTCAACAAAAACTTCTTCAACTACTTCCTCTGCTTTATCCAGTGTTCTCTTGCGAGATCGAGAAGCATTTGCATACACGCTCTCTAGAGTACCTGAAATTCAACAAGTACCCATGTAAGTAAAATACCTGAGTCAGTGAACTTTAACAACCACTGATGACAAGCACATCAACTAAAAATTAACACCGAGTCCCCCGGCAGCAGCGCCAACAACTTGTTAGGACGAAAACACGCGTTAATATTCACGCAAGTATATGCGTTCGCAAGCAATATAAAATTAATTCTAGTTCATTCCTGCAGAGACTTGTTTAGGTTAATTTTAATCAATGTAATTATGCAACAATGGTATGGATATTATTCAATGCTAAGACGAATAACAATTTGAGATTGTTTATAACTAAGATACTAACTAACATGCAATTAACTAAGAGAATAAAGGTTTTTATTTACTATATGAGACAAGCAAGGGATTCTAACTTCATTACTACTTCATTGAAAGTCATTGTTCTTGAACTTAGCATGCAATGGTGATGACAACTAATCAGATAACACGAAACTAGTAAACGCCAACTTTCGTTGTACGAATACCCTACTACCAAACATTCGCAAAAGAGATAGAGCTAAATATACACCAATTATATTGAGACCCCATATGTCTATAGAATTTGACAACATAAAGGTTTAATGCGCAAGTTATCTATCTTAATTACATAGGGCAAGTAAGATGGTTAAAATTACCTATGAATCATGCATAACAAATACATGAACCTATGCTAGAATGGAAAGTTCTAAACCCCTATATTCACATTTACTTCAATAGAGATTAACACGCTATCTTATAAGTTCGCAACACTCATAAGACGAATAAGCACAACCAATACTAGGACATCATACAATCACCACACACTAAGGTATCAAAACTAATTAACTATTAAAATTCATAAGTAAATCCATTAGAACCCACCGATAATGATTATTTCATAGCCGAACTCATCATCACCGTGGGTTCCGATGAAAGCATGGTATGATAAACTAAGTCTTTATAACTGAATAATAAACAAAGTACGTTAAACAAGAGTAATAGGTTTAACAAACAAGAAAACTAGCATCCAAGATTATAACTCAATTAAAGAATTACAAGAATAAACTAGATCCTCTTCGCCTTTATTGTATTTGTGCTCATAGGTCTTCTCGCCGCCTTCTCCTTAGTCTCTGTTATTAAAAACGTGTTTAGATAGGCTTTATATATGCTGTAGAATAATCCTGGGCTTCCAACTCTCAAAATCTAAGTAGAAATATATTTCTGAAAACCCGACCTGGCGCGGCCGCGCGCTCTCCCAGCACGGTCGCGCTGCAACTCTGACAACCGGTGCGGCTGTGCGCTAACACAGCGCGGGCACGCTGACCTTCTGGAAAAACTTCAGATTTTAATTTTCTTTGCTGATTTTTGATGGCGATCAACGAGTGAACATCTGAGGCACCTTCCTGACACCAATTTAGCACCAAAGAAATGCTAACCTCATCCTTCCTTCATCTATGCCTGAAATACAAAAACACTACAAAACACATCAAAAACACAAATAACTTGAGTACAAAACATCAATTCGAAGCTTTATGAAGCATTATAAGCGGATATAAATGACACTTAACAAGAGGTCTCATCAATCTACTATGTTTCAAAATAGAGACATACTGTATCACGTAAATGGTAATGCATTTAGAAGGCAACAACCTCTTAATAGAAATACTTATGCTAATTACCATACTAATAATAGATATACTGTTTATCATGCTCCATCAAGATTTCATGATAGCTCTAGGTACTATCAACCTCAAACTAGGCATTATGCATGTAGAAATGTATACATGCCTAATGATAATTATACCATGCCTAGATTTCATTCATGAAAACTCAAATATTATATATGATGTACTAACCCCAGGACCCTCAAGACAAAGGGGTACCTAAGAATTTAATTAATCATGTTTGTAGGTTTGTCTTGTCGCGAAACAAGACATATGGTACCTTGATAGTGGATGTTCAAGATATATAACCGGTAACAAGTCACTCTTGAATAACATTATAAAGGTTACCGGGGGAGCGTAATATTTGGTGATAGTGGCAAAGGAAACGTTGTCGGCATCGGAGATATCAGAAATGAGAAAGTTAAAATTTCCTACGTTCAATTGGTCACCAGATTAAAGTACAATCTTCTCTCCATTATTTAATTATGCGACAATGATTACAAGGTAATTTTATACACTACTCATTGTTCTATCTTAGATAAATTTGGAAAGTTGGTTCTCACTTGCCCTAGAAATAAAAAGGTTTATTAATGTGATATGAGCAAGCAAGTGAATGTGTGCCTAATCACTATAAATGATGATCCATGGCTATAGCATTGAAGATTAGGATATGGCAATATGAAGTTGATAAAGAATATATCAACTAAAGACCATGTACGAGGTATACCAAAATTAAACTATCATAAAGACCATACTAGTGAAGCTTGCCAAATTGGTAAACAAATTCGAGCCTCTCACAAAGCAAAGTTTATGGTATCTACCTCAAGACCTCTCGAGCTATTACATTTGGATCTTATTGTTCTGGTTCCTATACAAAGTCTCAGAGATTGTTCATATACATTGGTAGTTGTGGATGACTATTCATGATTTACATGGACGAAATTTTTCAAAGCAAAAAGTGATGCTTTTGAATCCTTCGCTTCTTTATGTAAAAGGATTCAAAATCAACAAAATAAAACCATAGTCTATATAAGGACTGATCATGGTAAAAAATTTGAAAATTCTAGTTTCACCAACTTTTGTGATGAACATGGCATCACACATAATTTTTTCGCTCCATGCACTCCACAATCAGACAGAGTAGTTGAACGGAAAAATAGAACACTTGTAATGCCCGGGAAATTACACTTGTATTATATCGTAGTAAAGATAAATTTTGTGTTTTATTATGTCATTTATGTGTACTTATTTTTAAAACCCTAATCGTCATGTGCTATGTGTATTTTGTATTGTCCGGGTATTTTCATGGTATTTTTCGGATATTTTATTTCGTATTTAAAGCCTTCGTATCAAAAGTTATACGACCCAAACTATGATTTAATAGCTGATATTTCAAATAAAATAATTGGCCTTATTTTTCTTAGAACGGCTTGTACCATCGCGTTATTCCGAACATCTAGATATTTTATAAATTTTCTTGTTTCGCGAGAAATGACTTTTCCAGGCCCCATTGGGTGTTAAAAACCCCACAAAAATCATATTTTTATTTTCATAAAATTATAGGACATTCATTTATACCATTTCTTTTCATTTTTGAATTATTCACAATTTTTAGAAATTTTTGGCATATATATTGTATATATTAAATATTTAAAAATTAAAATTTAATACTCAAAAATTATAAAACTAGGGGCCAATTAATTTTAAAAGATGTATAATTAGGGCCTTAATTTTAATTAGGAGTATTACTTTACCTACTATAAATAGCCTAATTTTTATTTAATTATTATTAATCAATTATTAAAAATCAGAAAATTATCAAAAATTGTCTATAGTCGGGTCAGGTTTGTCAGAATCGGGTCGAAGAATTAACCGGTGATTTTGATCGATTTTCTGCACCAAATCAAGTGATTCAAGTACTCAAATCAAAGGTTTTGATCTGTTCTTTCTGTTTCTACCATCAATTTCATGTTTTAAATCATATATTTTGATTTTCGATTTCTAGGGTTTACGTTCGAATTGGGTCCTTTTGATTCTAGGGTTATTAGGATAATTTGATGAATGATATAGCTTCTCTGTGATGTTTACAGTTGATTTATGGTATTTAATTGAACAAACGATTCTTTGATAATGATATTCGATTATTAGGGTTTATACTTAATTTTGATTTATGCGTTTTGAATATTTGGTTCTTGAGATGTTAGGGGTTTGACTGTAGAGTTCATAAGCTTTGATTTGAGCTATAAAATCAAAGGTTCATGTACAGATGAGCCAAATCGATGTTTGGCCGGAGTTTGAGTCGGTTTGATCGGAGAATCGAACCCAGGGGTTATTACGACTAGTTGTGGCCTGAATTAGAAAGAGGAAGTGATTTGGAATGGTTTGGCATCAAAAACCATACCAAACGGTAGTGATTTCGGCCTGAATTTGGCTCACCGGAATCTGCTCCGGTGGTCGGTTTCTGGGCAAAATCCGGCGTGTTCTTCACGACCCGGATTTTGACCCGTTTGACCCGAATAATTGACCCGGTTTTGATCTGTTGTTGTCAGGGATTGGTTTCTGACAAATGTTTCTAGAAAATAATTTTTATTGTTATTTTTATTAATTATAAAATCAGTTTTTATTTATTTTATTAATTGATTAATTAATCATTTAATTAATTGATGTATATTATAAATAATTCTGAAATATTTTCTAAAAATCAGAATTACATATGTCTTTAATTATTTATTAATTATTAATTATTTATTAATTATTTAAAATTGATTAATTATTTTGGTAGTTAATCAAATCATTTTCAATAAATCATAATAAATTCATTTTAATTCAAAAAATTATGGGAAAATCATTTTTAATTCCGATTTTTCCTAAATAATTATGTAAAAATATTTTTGGGGTTTAATAATTGGTAATAATTATTTATATTAAATAATAAATTAATTTATCTGTATTTATTAGATAATAATTGAACCGATTATCCGATTTAAGCGAAACGAAAGCCTTTTGACTGAGAATAATGATATGTTTTCATTAAAAATAGTAGTAAATCCTAATTCCTTTTAGAAGTGAATCGAATTTTGATATTTAATAACTTTTAAGCCTTATTGCGTATAAAAATTGAGTCCAATAAATCCAAAAAAAAAAGAAACGAACCAGATATTGTTCAGTTAAGCGAATCGCGAGTCAATTTCGATTCTAAAAATTATTTTAAACCTAGAATGACTATGTGATTTATGTGCTTATATGAATTATGTGGTTAATTGAGTCTTATCTTCTAATAATTTGTATACGACTTAGCAATATGAGTATGGGTAGAGGATGAGGGCTAAATGAAGTCGGTTTGAGACGCGATTAAGATACGGAATGACTAAATAAGTCTATTTCTTTGATAGAAGCAAAGCCAACAAGGTGACTCGAGTCGGTGATAGGAGACGGTGAAGTATTTGGAGTAGATCGCGTGAAAGGCAAGTTTTTCCCATATTCTAATTTCAGAATAGTGAAAGTACTTCATATTCTTATCGCAATTGCACACTTACGATTCCTGTTCACAAACACTGATACATAATTATTATTCCTTAGTTCATATTTCATTTTGATTCCTGATTTCTCCTAATTTGTTGAATCCCCTATTTATATTCCAATAGTTATACATATATACATATATTTTGATATATTCTGGTGTTGGAATATATCAAAGAATACCGATTGTTCTGGTTGGTCCTCTATGGACTGGATGGTGACGATTGGGATCAGGTTTACACTTGATCCTAACGACCGGGAATTAACCGGATCCTTATGTTGGGCCATGAAGCCTGGGTACCCGAATGGATTCATACATTAAGGTTTGGATCATCACTATATCTTGACTGATCAGCAGGATATAGGTGCGAACTTGTGTCCAGTTTAGTTCGTTTGACATTCGCCGATAGTGGCCTTCGTTCTTTTCTAGCGAGGTTATATCTTTGCAGATATAACCAAATTACCGATACATTTAACTTACTATAACACTATTTATATATTGTGGACTTGTTGAGCAACTTATGGCTCACCCCTTTCTTGTTATTATTCACCTTATTGTTTTCAGTTAAGTAGGAAAATGAAACCTATCAGGACTCGAGTGGTAAAGAAACGAGTCAATTCGTGGGACCCTCTCATACCCAAGGTGTTGATCCCAATCCAGGAAGAAAGCTTTGAGTTGCCTGAGCAGGTGTAGTGTAGATAGTTAATGTGTGTGTGTTTGAATAATTGAGAAAAGTAGTTTAAAACTTGCTAGACAATGGGTTGTAATAAAGAGAGTTTGTAAGATTTTAAATTTGGTTTGTAATAAAGTTAGATCGTGGTTCTTGTTTTCATACTTTAACCTAAAAAGATCCTTGTTAGTATAAAAGGGGTTTAGATATATATATATATATATTGGTTTAATTGTTATACAGGTTATACAAGTTTGGTGATTAGCTAGTAACCCCCAAACTTATACCCCGGATTTGGAGGGCGTTATAGGTTTGGCATCAGAGCTGTAGGTTAGGTCCCTGAAAACAAGAACATTAGGATTAAGATAAGATAGGAAGATCACATAAGATAAGAATAAAAGGGTTAGGGTTTACATAAGTCTAGGTTAGGAAGGTATAAGTTTTAGGATTGCTAAGTGACCTTTTTCTTTCCTTGTGGTATTGTCAGATGGCATCATCAACGTCATCCGAGAGGAGGGTGACTTGACCAGCCGCACCAGCTATACCACAAGTGTCAACACAGATGTTTCCACCACTTCCACCACCACCACTACCTTAGAAGCCAACATCACCAGCTCTAGAACAGATACCAGATCCAGTAAAGATGTTTGATCCATTAGAGTTCTTTGAGCCGATGCTTCCACCTCCACTTTCGATAGTGTACTAGTTGTTGGGTTTCGAGCACATAAGTAACGGAAACGGTAATTAAAAACGTAAAAAATTAGAATTTTCGAAACCCACGCACAATCCATACAAAAACATATATTTAATTCGTAAATCAAATTGTTTACCTTAAGAAGCTTTACCAATTTGTTGACTAATAGAGATCCAAAGCCTGTTCAATTACCACGCATCCTGCTCTCGCGATCTACGCTTTATCTGTATCCACACGAATGCTTGAACTCAAGGATTGAATTTGTACTAGCACAAACTCATTTCTTCTTGCTCCCTCCATCTTCTCCCTTGGTGGCTAAGTTTTTTTTTTAGTAAAAGTCTTTTTTTTTTACAAAATCAGCCACATAAGAGATATTATATAGAGAGTAGAAAAAGAAATATAACTCTTAACTAATTAGGAGTTATTATTAACTCGAAATTCCTATTTGTATAATAATTAAGTCACACTTAATTATTTAACAAATGAATTTCATAATTAATATTAGTAAATTCGAATATCAATATTTATCTAATTAATTAAGTCAAACTTAATTAATATTATAAATAATTTAAATTACTTTAATTTAATTTAAATCCAATTTAAATTAAATAATCCTTTAGCATTCTTTGTGTGTGACCCTATAGGTTATTATTACGTTGGCAACGAATTTTAAATCTAATTTAAAAATCGTAAATAATGAGCGGCATCTAGTAATACATCATTGCTACCCAAGTAATAATAATTGAATCGGTGATCGATTAAACCTTTCGTGAATAATGTACAATATAATATAATCCCTTTAACTACATATTATAGATTAAACTAGAGGCATGTAATGTGTCATCCTCATCAATGTTTAATCCAGGTTTCCTTGATCAATGAGTAGACTATCATATCAAATCAACATTTGAGCGTGGCCACGCATTTCGTAGTCTAGCTCACACAAGAGGCCAATAATATCACTCCTAAAATAGGAGCGTTAAATCCCATCTAGATCATTCATATTTCTCATACGATTCATAATATACCCAATGTCCACTTTTATCATTACCCGGTCAGTGATAACTTTTAATAGAATCAATGTATATAAATTCTCGTATAGAAATATAATGACTTCAGGTCTAAGGACCATTACATCATTATCACTATGAGAATTACTTATGACACAACAGACATGTATAATCTCACATCGGATCTGTCCAGCTCCATGTACATGTACATCTGCCTATGTCTTTGAATTTAGTATCTCTATACCTATAATCAATGAGATGTGATCATCAGTCAACAAACACACTAGTCTTAATGAATTATTATTGTCCCTTAATAATAATACTCGACTAGGGACCTTTAGGAATATTGATACTATTCTCATAATCTGATTTCTAAGTCACGTACTTAGAGATATAGAATTGCATATCATATTTCAAGGACATTTATTAATCTAACATTTATATCGCAGTAAATTAAGAATTAAAAATTATAAAGGGAATAATCGATAGAACATAAACATTAATAATCCAAATGTCTTTAACTAAAACATCATAGTGTTGTCTCTAAGGCACAAACACTAACAATCTTCCACTCTTACTAGAGCCAATCACCCCTGTATCTAATACTCATGGAACTAGTATGACCATCGTGCTTCTGCTGCGACAAAGCCTTAGTTAGTGGGTCTGCAACATTATCATTACTATGCATTTTACATTTATATCTCCTTGATCATTAATCTCATTAATAAGGTGATATTGCCTAAGGACATGCCTAAACAGTCTCCTTGGCTGTTTCAAAAGTATCACTCATCAATGTTCTTACTGTGAACCATTCCAACTAACATAACTTATATTTAGACAAAACACAAACCAGACATAGACACATAATCATCATTGTCTATCAAAAATTAGCTTAAGAAACTAGTATCAGTGTAACCCTTTACAACCAATTCCCTATCTTCTCCATATACCAAAAATAAATCTTTAGTCCTCTTTAAGTACTTAAGAATATTCTTGAAAATAATCCAGTGACCCTCACCTGGATTAGACTAGTATCTGCTCGTCATGCTCAAAGCATATGAAACATCAGGATAAATACATATCATTGTATATATTATAGATCCAATTGCTAAAGCATATGGACCTTTCTCAAATGGCCCTTATCATCTAATAATTTAGGGGGCAGTTATCTTTTGAGATCACTATCCCATGAGACATCGAAACATATCCTTTCTTTATCTCCTGCATCATAAAATGATGCAATATTTTATCAATGTATGTACTTCGACTAGGTCGATTAATCTTTTCAATCTATCTCTATAGATCTTCATCCCTAATATATAGGTAGCATCGCCTAAGTCTTTCACTGAGAAATTTTTTCTCAACCAAGTCTTAACAGCCTGTAGAGAAGGTATGTCATTCTTTATTTGTTATATGTCATATACATATAATACTAGAAATGTCATATGGCTCCCACTAACCTTCTTGCAAACACATGGTTCATCTTTGTTTTGAATAAAGCCAAACTCTTTGACCATTTTATCAAAATGAATATTCATTCTCCTTGAAGCTTGCTTCAATCTATAAATAGATAGAAGCAATTATAAACTATCTTAGCAAACTTTGGATTGACAAAACCCTCAGTTTGTATCATATATACATCCTCTTCAAGGCTCTCATATAAGAAAGCAGTTTTGACATCCATTTGCCAAATCTCATAGTCAAAGTAAGCAACTATTGCTAACAAAATCCTGATGGACTTGACCATAGTAACCGGTGA
Organism: Apium graveolens; assembly: GCF_009905375.1. Classification (NCBI taxonomy): domain Eukaryota; kingdom Viridiplantae; phylum Streptophyta; class Magnoliopsida; order Apiales; family Apiaceae; genus Apium; species Apium graveolens. Next base: position 207,463,041 of record NC_133652.1, on the reverse strand, counting down.
AAAAGTCTCATCATAGTCTATACCATGAATTTGTTTGAAACTTTTTGCCACTAGTCGCGTCTTATAGGTCTCTACTTTACCATCCATGTCAGTTTTATTCTTGAAAACCCACTTGTACCCTATAGGTTTTACCCCTTCGAGTGGATCAACTAAAGTTAATACTTTACTTTGATACATGGATTCCATCTCGGATTTCATGGCCTCGAGCCATCTCTCGGAGTCTAAATTTTTTATAGCATCTTGGTAGGTGAGAGGCTTATCATTATCCATAAGCATCACATCACCATCTTGAGTCAAAAGAAATTCATAATTTTTCCAGGGCTCATGGGGAATCCTACTAGATCTACGAATAACCTGTGTTTCTTGGACATGATTACTTTCAACATTTTGATGTACATCTTGATCTTATTCCAACTCTGGTTCAATGTTATCATGTGGTTCTCGATATTCATCGAGATGTATTATCCTCCCACTGATTTTCTTAGAAAGTAGTTCTCCCTCAAGAAATACAGCGGCCCGAGCAACAAACACTTTGTTCTCGGAAGGATTATAAAAACTATACCCTAGTCTCACTTGGGTATCCCATAAAATAGTATCTATCTAATTTTGGTCTAAGCTTGTCAGAGGCTAAACATTTTACAAACGCTTCACGTCTCCAAATTTTCATAAATGACATGCTATGACATTTGTCACTCTGTATCTCATACGAAGTATTTTGAACCGCTTGAGTCGAAACTTGGTTAAGTGTATATGCAGCAGTTTCTAGAGCATAACCCCAGAAACTGAATGGTAGATCCGCCTGACTCATCATCGATCGCACTATGTCCAACAAGTACGATTTCTCCTCTCAGAATCTCTATTCCATTGAGGTGTTCCAGAAGGAGTAAGTTATGATACACTATTACACTCCTTCAAGAAATTCTTGAAATTGAGGCTTAAGTATTCTCCTCCACGATCTGATCGTAGAACTTTTATACTTTCCTCTGTTTGTTTTTCTACTTCAGCCTTATATTCTTTGAACATTTCAAAAGAAACAGATTTATTCTTCATAAGAAACACATATCAATATCTACTTAAATCATCAGAAAATGTTATGAAGTAGTATTAACCACTCCTTACCATCATACGTATTTGACCACATACATCATTATGTATAAGTCCTAATCGTTCGGTGGCCCTTTCACCTGATCAGGTAAAAGAAGCTTTAGTCATTTTGCCAATGAGACAAAGGTCGTATCTTCCGTATGATTCAAAATCAAACTTATCCAAGTATCCATCTATATGTAACTCAGAAATGCGTTTCTCATTAATATGGCTTAACAACAATGCTAGAGGTAATGTTTGATTTGAGTCATCTTAGAACATATAAATTGTTAACTAACTGTGCAACATTATAAGTCTTATCATTAAAATTGAATAAATAACTATTGTTTATTTAATTAAAATGAAAACCTTTCTTGTCCTGACAAGAAATTGACTTAATGTATCCGCTAAAGTAGGCACATAATAACAATTTATCAAGTTCTCAATCTCGCCTATATAGGCAAAATTAAGTATCGAGTTCCTTCAACTCGAGCAACAACTTTTGCTCCAATTCTAACCCGATACATGAAGCTTGACCATTGCTAGTCTTCTTCTTCAGACCTTTAAAACAAGCTCGACAATTTAACTTCCAATCATCCAGTTATTTTCACATAAATGACAATCATCTCTTTTAGCAACACCACTATCAAGCTTCAAAAGCCCTTTGGGATTGGACTTTGGTTTGGCACCGAATAAGATCAAATCTTCACCTTGCCTGTCCACTTTCCTTTCCCATTTACATTCCATGTATACATCATCAATATGGATGTAATTCATTCCTTTTGTTCTTACCAAACTAAGAATTGAAGTTGTTCAAAGATTATTTGATCAAATCAAGCTGAGTTTCTAGACCATTCTTGAAACCCTAAATATTAAGGTACATATACCTTTATTTCTTTAGAACATGTGGTCCAATTTGATATCATTCTCCCATTAATGCAAAAGTATGGTGCCTTAGAATTGTCAAATCTTTCTGACGAGCCTATCCTTCAAACATCCTTTGAAGGTGCTCAATCATATCATAAGCATCATTATACTCTTGTTGCTTCTAAAGCTTAGCACTCATAATTATAAGCATGAGACATGAAACATCAGTTGCATAATTAATTTGCTTCTGGTAAGCATTTTGTTCAGCATATGTTTCATTCTCATCTATAAGAAATAAGGGAGGAGTTCGAGTGACATCCTTGAACCTGAGGACAATCCTCAAGTTCCCGTGTCAATTGAGGAAATTATTTCATATCGACTTGTCCTTCTCAAGGACTATTACATAGAGAAGTTATTTATGTTATTTGTCATTTGATATCTATAATATTAAAGTGCATAAAATGACTTAGTCTACAGATGATCATTAAATTATGTTCAAGTGATTATTCATATATATATTCACAATATATTTCCCACTGTTTTTATCAAATCAATTGTCCTAACTATTAATTCGGAAAGAATATCTTATATATCCTTTCTAGTGAGCCAAGATCCATATTTCACCATGCTTGGTGGAACAACATTTATTCATATTTATCTAATAAATCTCGCCAAACTCTATAGCTCTAAGTTCACAATCCTATTGTGGTAACTTAGTTAAGTCAAACCCAATAGTCAAAAAGTATCAATATACTTCAACACATCTCCCATGATAGATAGGAGTACTTCGCTTTGGCGAACCCACTCCTTTTCGATCTAGGGGTTAATGCATTGGACTTATTGGAAGGCATCTAATCAACTTAATATTTAATTTAGGATTTTGTTAATTTTAAAATGATCATGATCCCATCTTAAAGAGATTCCCAATTTTTCCTTGAATAAAATACTTCAAATCAATATTCGTCAATAGTTTGATTTCCAGGTAGTAAGGGAGTCACAACGATCTCGCTTAAAACCCACAACCTTACAAGTTCAATGAACTCGCTTTTGACAAAATCGCCCCATGTCAGAAACAAAGAAAATTTGTATTTTATTTCATGTTTCATAAACATGAGAATCTCATAATCGTTTGTTCATTTTAAAATCTTGAATCGTTACAGATTTTATCTTGTTTAGCAAGCATGGCATGGGTTAAGTATGCATCTTTATAAACTACTTTACACATACATTCATCATATGTGCATATATATGTAAAGTGCAATAAATAAACGTGGTTGGTTATGGCTTCATCCTTTGTGATCTTTATCAAGATAATGAAAAAGATCTAGGTCAATCTAAGGTGGAAAATAAATACAGGCTAACTATTACATGTCTTCTTTCTTGTATTGCTTCCTTGGATGGCCTCAGTGTGGGATTACCCTTGATCTTCAAATCTTCATGTCTTCATGTACATTACAAGAATGAAATATGAAAACTAATCTAATGAACTTACAAGAAGAACTCGAGCTACATTCGAGATTTAATAATTACAAGATTAAACGACATTCAAGCCGTATTTGAAAAACCAAAACCATTAACCTAAGGTCATAAGCCATAACCATCAACCATGTTCAATTAACACAAAATAACATGTTAAAACACATAATCTGAACTTAACATATCATACCCATCATGATCTAATCATAAAAACCAAATATTAAAAAAAATCAGAAAATTCAAAATTAAATCTGATAACATTAAATTGCGGATTACAGGGTCTAAACGACGTCAAACGCCTTACATATCAGTTGATGATAGCTTTATTTATCAGTTTTGTTTAGACGCTCGATTCCATATGAAATAGCATATTCTTTCGCCAAAATAGGACACCAGACCTAGATTTCAGCAAATCCGCTGCATCTGATTCAGAACCATATCAAATACGATTCATATAATAAGAACAAACCTAAAACATGTATATATCAGTATATACACAGATTATATAATCATCATATGATTATACAACTCTCATGAATATCATATATTCAAAATATATACATATGTACGCATATATAAACATAACAACATGTAAAATATAGAAAATCGCATACATAACAGTCATGGAATATTGTATACATATTATCATCATAAAACCAGTAAACACATAAATGAATTAAATACTTTTCGCATGTAGCTCTGATGCCATTGTTGGGTTTCGAGCACATAAACGCAATGGAAATGGTAATTAAAAACCTAAAAAATCAGAATTTTCGAAACCCACCGCATGATCCATGCGAAAAACATATATTTAATTCGTAAATCAGATTGTTTACCTTAAGAAGCTTTACCAATTGGTTGACTAATAGAGATCCAAAGCTTGTTTAATCACCATGTATCCCGCTCTCGTGATCTACGCTCTATCGGTATCCACACGAATGCTTGAACTCAAGGATTGAATGTGTACTAGCACAAACTCGTTTCTTCTTGCTCTCTCAATCTTCTCCCTTGGTGGCTAGGTTTTTTTTAGCAAACGTCCTTTTTTTTACAAAATCAGCCACATAAGAGATATTATATAGAGAGTAGAAAAAGAATTATAACTCTTAACTAATTATGAGTTATTATTAACTCGAAATTCCTATTTGTATAATAATTAAATTACACTTAATTATTTAACAAATGAATTTCATAATTAATATTAGTAAATTCGAATATCAATATTTATCTAATTAATTAAGTCAAACTTAATTAATATTATAAATAATTCAAATTACTTTAATTTAATTTAAATCCAATTTAAATTAAATAATCCTTCAAGCATTCTTTGTGTGTGACCCTATAGGTTATTATTACGTTGGCAATAAATTTAAATCTAATTTAAAAATCGTAAACAATGAGCGGGATCTAGTAATACATCATTGCTACCTAAGTAATAATAATTGAATCTGTGATCGATTAAACCTTTCGTGAATAATGTACAATGTAATATAATCCCTTTAACCACATATTATAGATTAAACTAGAGGCATGTAATGTGTCATCCTCATCAATGTTTAATCCAGGTTTCCTTGATCAATGAGTAGACTATCATATCAAATCAACATTTGAGCGTGGCCACGCATTTCGTCGTCTAGCTCACGCAAGAGGCCAATAATATCACCTCTAAAATAGGAGGGTTAAATCCCATCTAGATCATTCATATTTCTCATACTATTCATAATATACCCAATGTCCACTTTTATCATTACCCGGTCAAGGATAACTTTTAATGGAATCAGTGCATATTAATTCTCTTATAGAAATATAATGACTTCAGGTCTAAGGACCATTACATCATTATCACCGTGAGAATTACTTATCACATAACAGACATGTATAATCTCACATCGGGTCTGTCCAGCACCATGTACATATACATCTGCCTGTGTTTTTGACTTTAGTATCACTATACCTATGATCAATGAGATGTGATCATCAGTCAACAAACACACTAGTCTTAATGCAATATTATTGTCCCTTAATAATAATACTCGACTAGGGACCTTAAGAATATTGATACTATTCTCATAATCTCATTTCTAAGTCACGTATTTAGAGATATAGAATTGGATATCATATTCCAAGGACATTTATTAATCTAACATTTATATCGCAGTAAATTAAGAATTAATAAATTATAAAGGGAATAATCGATAGAACATAAACATTAATAATCCAAATGTTTTTAACTAAAACATCATAGTGTTGTCTCTAAGGCACAAACACTAACATCAGTTTATCCCAGAGATTGAGCCAGAGATTCCACCAGCAGTATTGCCTCCTTTTCCTGTGTACGCTCCAGAGCTAGAGGTGTTTCAGATGGCCTCGGTTGAGGGGATGGATGAGCACGACAGGGGATTATAGTTGGGTTTACCACAGCATGGCATGGCAGGGATACCTAGAATTCCATCACAGGAGTCTTTGGGAGAGGTTGCAGCGCCACATATGGTACCATATCATGAGTACAGTGTTGTGAGAGAGGATGTTGAGTATTGGAGATCTCAGTGCAGGGAGATCATGGGTTTGTTTGACCAGGGAGATCGAGGACCGTTAGTTGCACTTCAGCCAGACTATATGATGAATTGACCCAGAAGAGATGCCGAAAGCAGAGACTTCAGTCGACAGTGTAGTGCCACTCTTGAGTTAGATGCTTTGATGCATGATGGTCCCATTTCTATGCAGAGTATCATAGAGCTACCCATTTGGCACAGTCGGTTATCGAGATACTCCTTGATGAGTTGAGACGCATTCCTCCAGGGTTTTGAGGTTTGACAGCTGGAGACTAGCTGTTGTATTATATGTGACATATGTAGATAGAGGCTGTATGGTTTAGCATGGTTAGTTATGTATGTGTGTAGTATCTAGTTTTGACTTGTATAAGCAGTAGCCATGACAGATCTGACATAGACTTTTTGTACCAAGCACTTACACCTGAGGCTGGTGTCATATATAAAATAAACTTTTTCAACTTTTTCTTTTTCTTTATTTAAATTCCAGTCTTTATAGCATTTACATTTATTTCATTATTTTACAGTTTCCCATATTTTAAATTCTTTTTAATTTAAAAACAATGTATGATCATTATCATTCATAATTTTAAAACCATTTTAACTAATTGTTTAAATTTTAAATTATTTAAATTTCTTGTTTTAATAATAGCCAAATTGTTTTCCTTCCATTATCCATTGTTTAAATTTTTGTTTCAATACTAGACAAATTGTTTATGTACCTATTATCAACTGTTTAGCAAATTATTGAAAAGAATTATTGTTTTATTACCAGAAAATGGCACTAAAAAGAAAGACCATAACTGAAACCTCCAACAGCAACTCTGAGGGACATACTAATGATACTATGAACCAAATGTTCCATCTAATGCAACAACATATGGTAATGTAGCAGCAAATGCAACAACAACAACAAATTTAACAACAGATGTTACAGCAACCACCTCATCCTGAACCTCAGTTACCACCAGTTGTGCCTGTTGTTACCTTTAAGCAGTTTCAGTCAGTTTAGCCTCCAGAGTTTGAGGGTACAACATATCCTACTAAAGCTAGGGTTTGGTTGAAAGAAATGGAGAAAGCATTTACGCTTGTGAAAGTTAGGGAGGACCAAAAAATTGATTTTGCTAGCTACTTCCTGAAAGGGGAAGCAAATTATTGGTGGGAATCCAAGAAAGCTTTAGAGGGTGAAGACATTGTGACCTCGGATATGTTTACGGAATTATTTCTGGAGAAGTATTTTCCTCGCTATATGAAGAACCAGATGGAAATCAAGTTCTTGGAACTGAAGCAAGGGAATATGCCGGTGACGGAATATGAAGCAAAGTTTACTGAATTGGCTAGATTTGTTCCAGAGCAAGTGGATACTGAAGAGAAAAGGGCCAAGAGATTCCAACAGGGATTACAGCCATGGATTCGCAGCCGAGTTGTAGTTTTTGAATTGACGGCCATACCACCGTGGTTCAGAAAGCCATGATTATTGAAGGGGAAAGTGAAATGTCCCAAAATGAAAAGGGACAAGGAAATTCTCAGAACCGTTCCAATAGGAAGCCAGAATTTCAAGCCCGGGAAAATATGAATTTTAAAAGGATAGAACAAAGTAACCAGAGAGCAGGTAATCGTTTCCAAGCTCCCAATCAGCGGGGAATTATCAGACCCCCACTAACGTACCGCAAAACATGCGGTCAGACACATACGAGCATCTGTATCAAGGAAAATGTGACATGCTTCAAATGCAAACAGAAAGGGCACTACTGTATTGAATGTCCAGCAGGAAGAACAGAGGTTACTTGTTCCAGTGTGGAAAGAAAGGACATATAGCCAGGGATTGCAGAGGACCGGCTATGGCAGTTAATGTTCCAAACATATTAGCATTACCTCCGCCAACATAGCATAATCAGCCTAGAGTGAAAACTTTTAATATGACAATGAAAGAAGCAGTGTAGATTCCTAGTGTGATTGCAGGTACGCTTTCTGTGAACTTAGTAGATGCAGAAGTATTGATAGATTCTGGAGCTACAAGATCTTTTATTTTTGAAAAATTCATTGATAAGATATATTGCAAAGTTGAACGGTTGGGCGAGACGTTAATTATAAAATTAGCGAATGACGACCAAGTTCCTGTAGATCGAGTATGTCCTGAGTGCAAAATCGATATAGCCGGACATCATTTCTCTGTGGACTTGATTCCTTTCAAGTTAGGAGAGTTTGATGTTATTTTAGAAATAAATTGGTTAGCTTGTCATAATGCTCAGATTGATTGTGCGAATAAGAAAGTAAAACTTCGAACTGTGAAAAATGACACGGTAATGTTTAGAGGCGAGAAGCAGTGAAAGAAATTCCTAACAATGATATAGACTAAGCGATTACTATGACAAGGATGTGAAGTTTATCTAGCCTATGTATTGGATACGGAAAAGGAATTTCCAAAGATATAAGACATTCTAGTTGTATGTGAATTTCCTGACATTTTTCCAGATGAATTTCCAGGATTACCGTCGGACCGAGAAATTGAGTTTAATATCGATTTAGCACCAGGTACATAACCAGTTTTGAAAGCTTCATATCGGATGGCACTGGTTGAAATGAAGGAATTGTCAACGCAATTATAAGATCTTCTGGATAGAAAAATTATAAGACCTAGTGTATCCGCATTGGGTGCACCGGTATTGTTTGTGAAGAAGAAAGACGACAACATGCAACTATGTATCGATTATCGGAAACTAAATAAGTTGACTATCAAGAATAAATATCCTTTTCCATGAATCGATGATTTGTTTGATCAACTGAATGGAGTATCATGGTTTTCTAAGATAGACTTAAGATTGGGATACCATCAATTAAAGATCAAGGCTGAAGATATTTGCAAGACTGCTTTTCGTACGAGATATGGGCATTTTGAATTTTTCGTAATGGCATTTGGTTTGATCGACGCATAACAACATTCATGAATTTAATGAACAGGATATTCAAGAGGTATTTGGATAAGTTTGTGATTGTATTTATTGATGACATCTTGATATACTCGAAGACTAAGAAGAACATGTCGAGCATTTAAGGATTGCTATAGAAATTTTAAGAAAGGAACAGCTTTATGCGAAGTTCTCAAAATACGGATTTTGGTTAAAAGAAGTACAATTTTTGGGCCATATCATCAGTATGGAAGGAATTAAATTTGATCCAGCCAAGATTGAAGCGGTATTAAATTGGGAAAAACCACCGACAGATGTCCGAAGTTTCTTAAGATTGGCAGGTTATTATAGAAGATTTGTTAACGATTTTGCAAAAATAGCTACGCCACTAACCAAGTTAACTCGAAAGAATGAAAAGTTCATATGGGATGATAAGTGTGAAGAGAGTTTTCAAGAACTAAAGAATCGATTAGTAACTGCACCGATACTTGTGTTACCAGATGAGCGAAGAGAATTTGTCGTTTACAGCGACGCTTCATATCAAGGACTGGGATGTGTATTGATGCAGCACAGTAATGTAATCGCATATGCTTCTACACAATTGAAACCTCATGAACAGAAATATCCTACGCATGATCTGGAACTAGCAACAATCGTATTCACACTAAAACTTTGGAGACACTATCTTTACGGAAAAAATGTGAAATTTACACGGATCATAAGAGTCTAAAGTATATGTTTACACAAAAGGAACTTAACATGAGATAACGATGATGGATAGAGTTAATTAAGGACTATGATGTTACAATTAGCTATCATCTAGGAATAGCGAACATCGTGGTAGATGCACTAAGCCGGAAAGAAAGATTGAATATATTGACTTCTTCAGAAGAATTAGTCAGAGAATTCAAAAAATTAGAAATTGAGGTTCGTATTCCAAATAAATCAACTGAAGTTTTTCACGCAATGACATTCCATCCAGAACTATCGGAAAAGATTTGAAGATGCCAAGAAGAGATGATGAGTCAAGACGATGACAACTTAACTGAAGAACAAATCATAACTTAGAAAGAGAATGAAAGAATTTTACGCTTTTCATCAAGAATCTGGATACCTAATGTACCAGAATTGAAAGAAGAAATATTACGAGATGCTCACATCTCAAGATATTATATACATCCCGGAAGCATAAAAATGTATCGAGATCTGAAGGAAAATTTTTGGTGGCCAAATATGAAGAAATTAATAGCTGAGTGGATAAGTAAATGCTACACGTGCCAACAAGTCAAAGCAGAACATCAATGTCCAAGCGGATTACTACAACCACTGGATATTCCAGAACGTAAATGGAAACATTTAGCGATGGATTTCGTGGTAGGAATTCCAAGAACCAGAGCGAATTATGATGTAATTTGGGTGATTATCGACAGACTAACGAAGTCAGCACATTTTTTTCCAATCAATGAAAGATTTTCACTCGACAAGTTAGTGCACTTAAGTAACACCCCGAAATCCGAGGTCAGGAATCTGGGTCGTCACGCCATCCTTCACTCATGTGTAACCTGTATTCATTCAATAATCCAACAGACCCCAATCTCACGCACACACACACACACAAGCTATAGCCTTAGAAATGATGTACAAAATGTAATCTTCTTTTATTACACTCAAATGTACTTTACAGGATCTTAAACAATTATTCGTAAACTCTACATGAAGTTACAATAATTACTACTAACATCTTATACCTATCTGGATACTATAGTCCACCTGAGACAAAGCTATAATAGATTCTCCCCATGATTTCAAGTGACTAAGTGTGTTGTGACATTTAAAAGAAAGCAAGAGTGAGCAATAATGCTCAACCATAATAATCAACAGTATGAAAAGACTGTTAAAGGAAATTATATTACTTCGTACAAGGATACGTATTTATTCAAAGTAGTTTTCTTGGTGATACACACCTCTTTTCAAAACAATTCTTTGATTGACTTATTAGTCTACAAATACCTTAATGGTAAACCTAGTACCTAGGCTTGGGTCACGGTATTGCATCTCAATTCCAATTGAAAGAATAAGAACATTCACTAGAGCCACCGTATACGATGATCAGTCATATTACGGAAATAGTAACCCTTTCTTCTAGTAGAAGGACGATTCCCTTTTTATTATTGGTTATCACCCTGGCCGCATTTGAGCCTTTTCTGTGTCCATCCATCTCAGGTACACACTTCGCGTCTATCCCTCTCAAGATATGGTTTTGCATCCATCCCTCTCAGGTACGCATACTCCACATGTTCATCAGTATATAAGATACCTTCCCGTGTGGTAGTAAATTGGTAGTCTCCCTAGTCCACGAAGTACTGGAGTCTACCCCTCCTTGTCCTTGTAAGAATCCCATCATATTTTTGGAACTTATATTGTTCCCCAAGCATATTGCTTGTTGATAGGTACACTTTGATTTGTACGTATATATATGTACTTCCGAGAATTTTCGGAGGAAGTACTAAGGATGTGAGTTGACCGTTGTCAACAGATTTGTTACATAAGGGGGAGTTTCTTTTGAAACTATAATCAAAATATTTAAAATAAGTCTAGATAATATTCTCCAACGATCTGAAATTATTCGAATGATTTTTCGAAAAGCAGAAAGTATTTTAAATTAGGCTTTATGATTTTTAAATCATAATAAATCATTAGATAGATAATTATAAATTATATATTAATCGTTAAATAATTAAACCTCGAATGAGTTTTTAAAAGAATATTTAAAATAATATCCCTCAACTAATTTATGTTTACGTAATTTAAAGTAATCTTTAATATTTAATCGGGTTTGAAATAAATAAGCGTCAGAGAATACTTCTCCTATAATAAATGATTAGTTAAATAATGCTCATTATTCGAACAATAAAATATAGTTGAGGGATTACGATCTTTGGAAATCATTTTAATAAAAGTTTGAGGTATTTAATATTTCGCAAGTGAACATCGAGTCCCTTGGAATAAAATAAGTACGAACTTTTAATGGTCCAAAACATCTCCGGGATGATTCCCGAGTTTATACTTTATAAAAACTGACTGACTCTCGGTCTTATAACTTATATATCGCGCTCTACTAAAACATCTCCGGAATAATTCTGGGTTTTCATAAAATTATACTGACCGATCCTTAGTCTAAATATACTCCTCATATATACAACGCTACTCTCTAGCGTTATCGATTGAAATTCGATAATATTCATATATCAAAATCATTATCATATCGTATGATATTATATAACATAATTCTTAAAACATCATAAATATAGCATCATGTATATATCGACATTATTTGAAAATAAACACAACAAAACAGTTTCAAAGAGGTAGGGTTTGAAAACTTGTCTGGAGTCCAAGATACGTTTCCCAACTTCCTCTCGTTCCAGGTTTTCTAATCAACAAATATCATAATCTTAATCAGTATTCCTACTCTCATCACCAACTTATATTTCTAATAAGTTCAATACTTCATAATTTTCATTATTCGACCGGCTCGAAAGAAGTATCACTGCTTGGTCGAAACGGACGGTCAAAGTGGTCTTCTAGATTTGACTTTACCGAATATTACTATTACGCGACTCACACTCTATCATTTTTAATAATTCGTAAAAGTAATATTTTAATACGAAATCACCTCGAGGAGCTTCTTGAGTGCTTTTAATATTTATCCTAAAGTTTCATTTTGATAAAATGAATTTAATTAGGTAAAAAGCATTTCAAAAGTTCGGTCAACTACGGAGTTTTACTATTTAAACCGCTTTCACTAAAACATTGATATCTCGCAAACCGTTAACTCAATTAACGCACCATTTTAATGTGCACCATCTAGAAAACATTTAGAACACATAATTTGAAAATAGTTTTCTGGTAACAGGGGTGAAAATCCAGAAGTGGCAGTTTCCTAACCGGGGGTTGTTTTTGACGTTCGTACTCCGCCCGATCTCGGCTCCGACATTTTTATAAAATTGAAAAATCAACATTCTTACTTGAAATTTTTTATGGCAGATAATAAACACTATTTATTACTCTCTGTAAAAATTTCATGATTTTTAAATATTTTTAAGTCAATCATTTATATTTACAAAGTTCGTAATTTATAGTAGTTTTGTCGCGTAAATCCCTTTTACTAAAATGGTCATAATTTTTTATCCGTAAATCGGAATAAAGCGATTTAAGTGCCTAAACGATCCTTATAACATTTTCTTTAATAATCAAGTGTTACTTTTTAAGAAACTATTGTAATCCAGATCAATAGTATGATGAATAAATTAACACAATGAGGCAGTTATATAACGAATAACAAGAACAAGGCAAATCACCAATAACGAAAATAAGCCACGAAGGTTAAAAACATAAAATAATCAGAAACTATTAAATAAAACAAGACGAGGAAGAAAGCTTATCGTAATGAAGCTTTCACATCTGAGTCACCAATCCCTCAAGAGGAAGAGGCTGTTCTTGAAGAGTTTATTGCCCCCACTTACTGTGTTCAGAGTCCGCAATAACCCTCCCAGGATAAAACAGCAACAAAACATCGGGCTCATAGCAGCGCGATGCTCAACGGCGATCAGACCTCAGTCTCCCGGAAAACCTATGTATGTATGTATATTTTTCAGAGAGATAAGGGAGATAAGGAGGCTGCTAGGGTTTTCCAGATATCTATTTCCTTTTCATCAAAAACATTTTTCTTCTTTTTAATCCCAAAGAAAAAAGTAACTGATCAGTTTTAATTAACATAATATTATACATAAAACATATTTCAATATTAAAATTTTTTGGAATTGTAATAGTTGGAAAGGCCCAATTTACCAAGCCCAAGCCCATAAATTCTAGGCCCACTAACAAATTCTAACACATAATATTTATATTAAAATATTATATTAAATCACTATTTATTTAACTAAAACAATAGTAAAATCCCTCGCCCAGGTCGCCTCGCGTACGCGAGACACCTAAACATTCGCCCAAATCGCCCTTTGACCCGACTCCACTCGAGTCGTGTTATGTCATGGCGAGGCGAGGTGAGGCGATGGCGGCACGCGTGTATGTGTGCGCGAGGCCCACACAACACCCATGCATACCCACATGCCTTAGTAATTGTGCACTAAACTTGCATGTTATAAAATATAAAGCCACCAACTCTCTTTTACCATATCAATGTGGTACTTAAGTTTTTACAACTTAATCAACCACAAACCCATTTCAAGCTAGCCATTACAACTCCATTTGTTTATGGATTCCACTAAGAAAATGTCTTAGATCCAAACATGAAAGTTTGAGTCCTCTTAGAAAGGAACAAACTTCCAACTATAAGTCATTGTTAAAAAAAACCAGCAAGAATTCATGGGCATGAATAGAATTCATGGCCATGAATTTATATTCATGCCCATGAATCTCTGCTGTATCCCAGAAAAAATTCATGGCCATAAATTTATATTCATGTCTATGAATCTCTACTATAACTCAATTTGGTTCCATTTTCTAACAATCCCCCACAAATCCATACAAAAATACATATCTGATTTTATCATGACTTATTTTTCAGAGTCGGTACCCTTCCGGGTTTGAACCCTCCTAAGTCCTCTACTTCGATGGCTACCGGATATAGATGGAATATTTCACCTTAAATCTTTATCCGTGTATTATAACCACACTCCATAGACGACGACAAGTCAAAGGCTATGGTCACATCTACGGCTTTGAGACGTTTTGGTCGTGTCTCTATCCTGTTCGTCGAATGCTTCGAGGAATAATCCTTTCCTCTAATTGCGACCTCACAATAACATTCGCTTAGTTGGGCATCTCCAAAGATGTACTGCTACATCTTGTCTTACGACTTGACCCCATTCAGAGTTTTAAAAACTCTTACTATACGAGCAGTTTCAATCACTTTTGAGATTTCCAGGGGATAGACTCAAATATATAAGTATCAATCTATAAATAGTAAAGGTACTATCGATTCATCCTAACAACTTGTTATTACCACATTGAATACACTTCGAGGGATCTCCTCTCAGGTGTATTGGGTTCGCGCTGTAGATGAACCATTATGGGGTATCAGTCCCATCCCAAACCTCGACTTAAGGACCACAGTATGCTCAAGGCCCTTAGTCAAAGGATCAGCTATATTATCCTGAGTTCCTATGAACTCTATAGCAATAATCCTATCAGACACAAGACCCCTTATAGACTTAAGTCTAACTTGGATGTGTCTCTTTGTTTTAGCCTTATACTTAACACTTCTGACTTTGTCGATAGTTGTACGGCTATCACAATGAAAAGAAATGGCAGGAAACGGCTTGCTTACTACAGGTAACATACTCATGAGTCCATGTAACCATTCAGCCTCCGTCCCCGTGGCATCAAGTACACACCAGTCAGCATCAAAAGCAACCCAAGTAATCAAAGTCTATCTAGAAGACTTCCAGGACACTGCTCCACCCGTAAGGGTAAACACATATCCAGTCACTCTATTGGAACCAGATTTCTTAGCTATCCAACTTGCATCACTATACCCCTCAAGTACCACCGAAAATTTCTTATAATGTAAGCCAAGAGAAATTGTTCCCTTGAGATATCTAAGAACTCTATCCAGTGCCTCCCAATGAGTCTTGTTCGGACAGCTTGTATATCTAGCTAACTTAGACACTGAATAACAAAATATCTGGTCTAGTCACATTAGCAAGATATTGCAAACTCTTAATAATCTGAGAATACCTTAACTGAGACACAGGAACGCCTGAACTATTCTTGATAAGGCCAACTTTAGGGTCGAATGGAGTACCAACGATTCTACAATTTGAATAACCATACTTCTCAAGTATAGATTTCTCTATATAATGAGACTGTGACAAGGTTATTCCATCAGTTGACCGAGCCAACTTGATCCCAAGAATCACACTAGCTTCACCCATATCCTTCATCTCAAAGTACCTTTTCAAGAAACTCTTTGTCTCATTAATAATCTCAATATTGGTTTCAAACAACAAAATATCATCCACATATAAGCACACAATCACACATTCATTTCCTCTAACCTTATAGTAGACGCACTTGTCACTTTCATTAACTAAAAACTCAAATCTTAAAACAGTTCATCAAACTTCTTCTTCCAGTCTATAGGAGCTTTGTTTTAGGCCATAAATGGATTTGACTAACTTACATACTTTCTTTTCATTACCAGAAGTAACAAATCCCTCAGGCTGATCCATATAAATCTCTTCTTCAAGGTCACCATGAAGAAAAGTTGTCTTTACATCCATTTGATGGATGATAAGACCATGTACGGAAGCTAATACAATAAGCAATCTGATTGTTGTCATTCTAGCAACATGAGAGTATATATCAAAATAGTCAATTCCTTCTTTTTGCCTAAAGCCCTTAGCAACTAGCCTAGCATTGTACTTATCTATTGAGCCATCAGGGTTTAACTTCCTCTTAAAAATCCATTTACATCCTATAGTAGAACACCCAGGAGGGAGATCGACTAACTCCCATGTTCCGTTAGAAATAATAGAGTCCATCTCAATCTTCACAGCGCCTTTCCAGTGCCTTGACTCCGAAGATTCCATGGCCTGACGGAAAGTTATCCTCGACATTGTAAGTGATATAATCACTTCCAAAGTCCTTGACTACCCTTGCACGCTTACCCCTTCTAGGTTCCTCTACTTCGTTAGGAGTAGAGCTACTACCAGGATCCGCCCCCACATTCAACATCATTTCCACATGATCGGGAATGGAACTCGATATGTGAGTGGGATCATCATCAGAATTACCTTATGGTATACCAGTCTTCATAGGGAACACATCCTCAAAGAATGTTGCATCACGAAACTCAACTATCGTATTCGCCACAATACCATCTATGTCAGATTTTAAAACCAAAAATCTCATAGCAATTATGGTTTTAAGATAGCCCAGAAAGACATAATCAACAGTTTTCGGTCCTAGTTTCTTTCTCTTGTGTTCAGGGACAAGCACCTTGGCAAGGCACCCCCACACATGAAGATAACTCAAACTAGTTTTACACTTTCTCCATAATTCATAAGGAGTCTTATCCATGTGTTTCAGAGGGACTCTGTTCAGAATATGGCAAGCCGTATTCAGAGCCTCTCCCCACATGTACTTAAGCAACCCCGAATTAATCAACATACTGTTAATCATATCTTTAAAAGTTCGGTTCTTTCTCTCTGCCATTCCATTAGACTCAGGATTGTATGGAGGAGTCACCTCATGAACTATACCATTGCTTGCGCAAAATTCATTAAACAAGGTACTCGTATACTCACCACCTCTATCTGACCTCAACCTTTTAAGTACTTTGCCAGTTTATGTTTCAACTTCATTTTTAAACATAATGAATTTATCTAGTGCTTCATCTTTATGTTTAAGCAAATAAACATAACAATATCTACTACAATCATCTATAAAGGTAATGAAATATCTACAATGATCCTTAGTCAACACACCACCAAATTCATATATGTCAGTGTGTACTAAATCTAACAAGTCAGAATCCCTAACAACATTATGAAATGGTTTCCTTGTTAATTTACAGTCACACATACTTGAAATTTAGTTTTCTTATCAATGGCATGCTTTGGAATCAACTATAAATTCATCATATTCTTTAGAGCACCATAATTTAAATGACCAAGTCGTAAATTCCACAAATCAGATGATTCTACACAATTAACAGAAGGTGCAACACTATCATTAATAAAACTTCCCAAAACAGGCTCCACATTTATTAAAAGTAACCGTCAGACAAGTAACCCTTGCCATAAAAAGTACAAGTATATGTAATAACTACTTTATTAAATCTCAAAGAAAGTTCAAAGCCGTTCTTAACTAAACAACTTCCACTTATTATATTTCTATGAATGGAGGGAACATGATGCACTCTAGTCAAAGATAGAATACGCCCAGAAGCAAATTTCAGGTCCACGTTTCCTATTCCAAGCACTTATGCAACACTCGCATTCCCCATCATCACTGTCACTCCATGACTCTATTGATAAGATACAAACAAGCTAATATCAGCACAAATATGTACATTAGCTCCAGTATCAATCAACCACTCATATGACAAATAAGTGAAAAGTAGTACATGGTTGTAGTTAACATACCCGTCATTGGCGTCAGAGGCAACAACCTCACCAACAACCATGTTAGCCACATGCCCACTAGTGGTTGCAAGTCCAAGCACAGTGTTTGCTTGAGCTACTATTCCAGCTTTTTTTTCTTTCTTCACAGGACAGTCTTTACTCCAATGACCAGCCTGTCCACAAGACCAACAAGGTTTGTTTGCCTTTGGTTTCTTAGCCTTGTTCTTGTCATTTTTTAGTTTAGTGTTATCCTTCTTATTGACAGATTTCTTTTTCTGCCCAACAGTCACTACGTTCACCTTCGAACTACTCCCATGTTCAACAGGCATCACATGTCCTTGTTTAGACTTGTGCTATTCCTGCACAAAGATGTCCAACATAAGGTTTGTCCATGTGATCTCTCCTTTCTGTCTTTTCAGGGAGAGAGCAAACTCTTCCCAAGACTTAGGGAGTTTTTCAATCACAACCATCACCTTAAACTTCTCAGGTAAGTCTATTCCAGACTCACCCAAAGCATGCACCAACATCTCAAACTCATGTACTTGCTCAGTCATGGACTTGGTATCCACCAGCTTGTAATCAAGAAACCTCGCCACATAATACTTCTCAAGACCTTGAGAATCAGTATTATGGGTTTGGTCCAGCTTCTCCCAAAACTGCTTAGAACTATAAGCATCCGATGAATAAATATCAAACAGAGTGTTCGCTAAAGCAACCAGAATGGCAACCCTAGCCACCCCATCCTTCTCAGCCCATAGCGCATAGACAGTCAGAGTTTCAGGCTTTTCTTGATCCACAACAGGAGGATCATACTGTACCACCGGCCATAGACCCTTAACAGTTAACCAGAGCTTCATCTTTTTCTGCCAGCGAGAAAAAGAAGCCCCCCACTGAATTTATCAGGCATGCCCGATAAATCAATAGGTTGTGGAAATCTGTACGTGGTCAAATCTATGGTGGACGCAGTAACTCCAGAACCAGAACCAACAACAACAGGAGTCTCACCAACAGGAGTATCAGTTTCGTTAACCATCTCGTTAAATAGCTATATAACAAATAAACTCTTCAAGATTGTTGTGAAAAAGATCAATAGTACGACGACTAAATTAACACAATGAGGCGGTTATATAACGAATAACAACAACAAGGCAAATTACCAATAACGAAAATAAGCCACGAAGGTTGAAGACATAAAATAATCAGAAACTATTAAATAAAACAAGACGAGGAAGAAAGCTTATCCTAATGAAGCTTTCACAGCTGAGTCACCAATCCCACAAGAGGAAGAGGTTGTTCTTGAAGAGTTTATTACCCCCACTTACTGTGTTCAGAGTCCGCAATAACCCTCCCAGGATAAAACAGCAACAGAACACCGGGCTCACAACAACGCGATGCTCAACGGCGATCAGACCTCAGTCTCCCGGAAAACCTATGTATTTATGTATATTTTTCAGAAAGAGAGAAGGGAGATAAAGAGGCTGCTAGGGTTTTCCAGATGTCTATTTCCTTTTCATCAAAAACGTTTTTCTTCTTTTTAATCCCAAAAAAAACGTAACTGATCAGTTTTAATTAACATAATATTTTACTTAAAACATATTTCAATATGAATATTATTTAGAATTGTAACAGTTAGACAGACCCAATTTACCAAACCCAAGCCCATACATTCTAGGCCCACTAACAAATTCTAACACATAATATTTATATTAAAATATTATATTAAGTCACTATTTATTTAATTAAAACAATAGTAAAATCCCTCGCCCAGGTCGCCTCGCGTACGTGAGACACCGAGATATTTTCCCAAATCGCCCTTCGACCCGACTCCACCCGAGTCATGTCAAGTCATGGCGAGATGAGGCGAGGCGGCGGCGGCCCGCGTGTGTGTGTGCGCGAGGCCCACACAACACCCATGCATACCCACATACCTTAGTAGTTGGGCCCTACACTTGCATGTTATACAATATAAAGCCACCAACTCTCTTTTACCATATCAATGTGGTACTTAAGTTTTTACAACTTAATCAACCACAAACCCATTTTAAGCTAGCCATTATAACTCCATTTATTTATGGATTCCACTAAGAAAATATCTTAGAACCAAACATGAAAGTTTGAGTCCTCTTAGAAAGGAACAAACTTCCAACTATAAGTCATTGTTAAAAAAACCCAGCAAGAATTCATGGCCATGAAATTATATTCATGCCCATGAATCTCTGCTGTAACTCAAGTTGGTTCCATTTTCAAACAGAAACTACATTGTATACATTCGGGAACTTCTGCCGAAACTTAAGTTGAGTTTTGTTCGTTTTAGCGAGGTTACGATTATGATTCGAGTTTCGTTTACGTCTTAAATCATTACACCACCATCAACAATCATCAAATCATCATCTCAACACTAAATCCTCTCAAGAACATCATGTTCTTGAGGCAAAAATCATCAACCTTAAAAGTAATTAACTAAACATCAAGATAATATCAAATCAATCATCAAAACCATACTTATATCCAAGATCCTTACTTTTCTTGAAACTTAAAACTTAAACAAAGTTAGGATGAATGTTTATACCTTTCTTGAAGCTTGTTAATACTTAATAGTCCTAAGATCCTTGATGAAGCCTTGGTTTAGCTTTAGTAGCCTTAAACTTTCATGAAAAATCAAGAAAACAAGTTAGTGATTTTCGGAGTTACTATTCACCCTCAACTTCAAACATTTTTATAAAATTGAGAACTTCATGGATGGGTATGAAATTTTGTGTGTGACATACCCATGATATGAAAGAGGTTTGGTAAAAATTTGGTAAATTTGGAATGAGTAGATCATGAGATATGAATTTTTCTTTCCATGGTGTTCTTGAAAATCAGCATGGAGTTTTTGGAGAGAGAGAGATTTTATGAGCTTCTTGCTTGCTTCTTGAATAACAATTGTGTTATATGTTTGTATATTCTCTAGTATATAACCTAGAATAGACTTATGTTGGCAAATCCTTGGACAAATCTTGTTAGCCTTTCTAGATTACAAGCTAAGCTAGTAGTTAATCTTTAGCTTACTATTTTCTAGCCTTAGATGATCATTCCTATAACCTTAGCTTACTATTTGATAAAGTAACCATGGTTACTTTTCTACCATGGTTAGTTAGTGTGATACATTTATTTAATCATTTACGCATTTGTTCGGTCGCTTAAACATTTTCGTTATAATTTCTCGTAAATGGTTCGCGGCGTAAATCCTTTCTTATTTATTCTTTATATTTTGAAGTATCATTCTTGAATATAAATCCGTAGGGTTTTAAATTCGTAATTATATTGTAATTCCCGTAATCCTCGATGATTCGTAAATACGGTCATTTTTCAAAGTTTGTTTTCTTCGAAAATTAATAGCGTTTACATACACTTATTTGGTACGTATAATCATATTATCAAATCCGAAACTCAATTTCTCATGCACAACATAGTGTGGGCAAAAAAATTTTCCCCGTTTTCTAGGGTTCCTATTCATTAAACATTTTTACAAAGTCCCAAAAATTCGAGTTATTACAGTCTTCTAGTTCCCAAGTTGACTCTTCAATATTGACACGTGGAACACGTTGTGCACTTGTTGCAGATTAGGAGGCAAGATGAGCTCGTAAGCTAGAGGTTCTATTCTCCTCAAAATTTTAAAGGGTCCTATGAATCTGGGACTCAGCTTCCCTTTCTTTCCAAACCTCATTACTCCCTTCCATGGAGATACCTTCAACAACCCTGAATTCCCCTACTTCATATTCTCTATCATTTCGAATCTCATAACTCCCTCCCTGGGAGGAACTTTCAACAATACTTGGTCTGTTACTTCGTACTTCCTGTCTTTATAGTTTTGGTATGCATATCTCTATTATTTATCCTGGGCTGCCACTAGCCGAGTTCTTATAAGTTCTAGGATTTTCTTTGGTCTGTTGACTCAACGATGGTCCAAGTATCCTCCATTTACCAACTCCTTCCCAACCTAAGGGAGAACGATTCTTTCTTCCGTACAAGCTTTGTAGCCATTCTAATGCCCGCACGATAACTCGTTATTGTCGGTAATTCGATTAACATCAATTGGTCACTTCATTTTCCTTAGAAATCTATAATATGGACTATTAGCGCATCTTCTAGTGTTTGGAATGCTCCTTCAACTTATTCGTTTCCCCCTCCATCACTCTTACTAGTGCTAGAGTTTCGTTCCTTAACGTTTGCTCATTTCAGCGCATCATCTATGTCAATTATTTTATGTAAGAAGTTCTCATTGCATTTCTACACACTCGTCTCCTGTTATACATTTAGCGCCAGATTTAACATTTCTTCCCGTAGTAACGTAAGGCACGTTGGGTCCTATTGCTATCTTGAAGGAAACACCATTTTATATGCAATTGATTGATACGTTTAGACACGTGGAACGCTCAGCTTCCGTTATGGATCAGACTTCTATAATCATTCCCCGTATAATATCTATAGTACTTACGATACCTTTTGGGTCGTACTTGTTATTCTCGCTAGCGCCTTAGACATTTTCGCGTTTATTGGTAGCTGCTACCAGTGGCCTTTATAGGGTGTGTACGATCTTCTTTACCTTCTATCAGCTCTGACAATGACATTCTTCATTCTTCCACGTTGTCCTTCGTAAGGGATATCGGCGACTATTTTTCGTATGCTCGCGTGGTAAGTACATCTACACGAATTTTATGTCAACGATAGGCGATTCCCCTAACCATTCCAAATAAAAGGTAAGCCGCTAGACGTATCTTTAATGGCCATGATAGTCCTCTCATTCTACTTATCAATTTGAGAACTCTAAGTCGTGCCTCTGTTCGTCCCTTCTCGTGAAATATCTTGGGTCCTTGCATGGCGCGATATAACAGGGTCTCTCTATCACCAATTATCTCTTCCGCATTCATAACAATTTTATAGAGCGGAGATCTATCATTTTCATAATAAAATAAGCGGTCTTATTTAACCTATTACTAAAAATCCTAAAATAGTACGACGACATACTTGGTTCTTGATAATCCTCCTCCAGAATTTATTATAATAAACTCTTACTCTCATTCGGGTCATTTACAGGCCGCAATCGCCAAAATTTTAATCCTCGTCATTCCCTTTTCATTTTCAACCATGTCTATGACATCCATTTTCATATTCGGTCATGACTAATATCCTCTTAAGTTTCTATGCATCATTAATTCTTCCGGTTACGTAATAAAGGGTTCTCTTTACGTTATCTCAACTCCAAGATTCATTCATGTGATCCTTCTCATCAGTTGTTCTGAAATTTGTTATCCTCAATCTATCTTCTCCTACTTAAAGTGTCGGCCACCACATTGGCCTTTCCTTGATGATAATAGATTTCTCAATCATAGCCCTTAATCAATTTGACTATAACCTCTATCACGTGTTCTGTAAAAAAAAATCCAAAATTCCTCATAAGTTAAACTCTTTGTCCCTTTCAGTACGAACAGTATCACGATTATTTTAGAATATTAATAGAACACCTTGTGTCACGGTCCTTAAACCGCATAGACATATCATTATATTGCACACAAAATCCTCTTCTTATCATCGAGTATTGCTAACTCGGGGTTGTGACTAATCGTACCTTCACTTTTTGAAAATCTTATTCCTCAAATTCATACATGTTTGGTCTTTCTCGAATTCATTTGTGCCTATCCCGATAATGTTTCATAGAAGCGTACCTCACTAACCACGTTGGTATCTCTATTATCATTTTTCTATAAACCATGTTAAAGATTCTTATAAAAATAACTAAACATGTTATTCCCTTTTTAAAACAACATACTCATTACGATGCTCTGATTGCACCAACATAGCACTGAGCTTTCAGTATGATATTCAACAATCGATTCTCAACTATACCTCTCTTTGTTCGAAAGACAATTACCCTTGGAAAAATGATTTTCACGATATTGGTGAAATTTACATAATCTTAACAAGATTTCAAAATCTAACATCTGAACAAATAATGAGCTCTGAATTAAAGAGTTGCAAGACTCAAAAGATTTATAACTTGGAAGAAAGAATACAACAAGGATTATCCTTCCATGTCCTTAGAATTTTATATTGTGATATTATAGAGAATATCCACTGAAAGCAATGATTTCTAAATAATAACATCATACGAATGATACCTGTAAGATTTTCCTATTGAAAGAATATTTTCTTTTCAAATAATAAAAGAAATATCGAATAACATCATCAACCAAAGGTTAACCATTGAGGTTTCAAAGAGATGCTTTTTTGAACGAAGGAATTTTATTCAATGATTAATAAATAAGGAAGTATATTGTTATTCAATCACTTTGTGATTTTAATTGGATATTCATTATATAAACGAAAGAATAGAACATTTCATGAATAAAATATTTCATAAAACTGAATATGAATTCTCGTTTGAATGGGAAACCTAGTTAGGTCTCAATTAAATCATTCTTTGAAAATTTCATCAACAATTAAATTTTGCATATATAATGCACTATGGAATAATAAAAATTTGATTGGAAGTGGAACTATTAAAATAATAACTAGTCCATATCAAGCAATATTATCAACCGGCTAAGAAAATGGCCAGCTCAATTGGTTTGGCACATATTAACTAGCTAGGACGATTAGCTAGGTTTCCATCGTATTAATTAAAATTTCGACTAGTTAGGATATTAACTAGTCGTTCATGAAAACATATGCAACTAAGCATATTTCAGTTTGTTTGAAAAAAGAAAATCTCAATATCGTAACCACTAAAGAATTGCGGCTACCTGGATGATGATTTTGAAATAAAGAGTTTTCAAATCTGGGCCAAGAAAGACAATTATAACTCTAAATCGAGTGGTCTTGGCCTCGGAACAATCGATAGCCACTTATCAAATATCTCTTGCCAATAAAAGGGTACACTCAGAGGTGTCCTCGTTCACATAATTTATCATATTCTAAATAGATTTGAATTCGGAATACCAATATCAAATTGATACCCTTACTATAATTTCAAAGTTCAATATACAATTTCATCCCGATTAGAAGAAAGGATTCCCAAGGAATCTATGGATATTAGATCATCCATGTTTTTATCAATTTGTTAAATATTTAAAATCTTGACTGAGAAGAGTAAGTATGAAAGAAGAATCAAATGAAGATATCCATTATGGATATTCGTCAATGAATTGAGGAGGAAAAAAAATCATTGGATAATTGAAATAAAGTATAAATGGCTCTGAGCCGAACAAGAAGATCATAATCTATGAATGAAAGTTCATTGATCGACTAAAAGAATTGAACAAGTCCTGATGCAGAGAAAGACTATTCAAGATGGTCACATCAGAAGTTCAAAGTAGGGAACGAATAGGATTGCCTGATATGACTTATCAAGGCAATACGAATGATCAACAGTTTGGAGGGAGTAGTGTGACGGTGAGTAGATGCCAAAATAATTCACCAATTATCCTAACCCTCGTCATCATCCGTCCGAGGATGATCCTATCTTTTCATTTTCGCAATTCCATGTTTCTACTAGTGTCTCCCTCAATCATCATTTTAAAGTCACTTACTAACTTGACTTTCGCAAGTATATTTGTCATTCCGATGTTTTACCTCGAAGACCTTACTCATAGTTATTCCAAAAGCATATGCTAAGCTGATAGGGGCCTGCTACATGCATCCGTTACTAACTACAAGTGGTCAACTCCCCCTGGGAACAGATCGAAGAGATCTCATAGAGATCTCAATACAATCCATAAGTTCAGTGGCATGTGTGTGTAATTGAACATACATTACCGAATATATTAGAGGTCTATGAGTATATATACGTAGCCTCTGATATCATATCTACCGAAAAATTCCGCTCAAGACTCATTGGTCTATCCTTTTAAAAGGTTCTAAGATCGAACTATCGCTCATTGTAATCTTACGCCATTCAATTGTAGTCATGCCATCAATTCTTGATACTCTCGATCTCTGAGCTAAACCATCATAACCTTACATTTTAAGCGCACTAATAATATCATGTAGTGTACTTTTTTTTTGACATTCTTATATTATATTCAAATCTTCCTTAATGGAAATAAAAATCCTCAAGGGTATATCGGACAGTATCTCTGCTGAATTTGTTATTAATACGATATTCAAATCCTCATTGGTAAAATGACACCTTCAACTAGTTTGGGTCAATAACCTCAACTGTATACTAATAATTAGACTTCATGGTTTTCACATGTGATGCCCCCTCATGGGCAACTTATGGGGAACTACGAGTAACCAGGCTTGTGTTATCCAATCATCATATGGTGTTGGTAATACCGTCTTTACCCGAAATGCCCTGGAGACTCAGCTCCGAGTTCGACATCCACATACTTTCCAAATCATATATGATTCTAATTTTTTTCTCATCATTTTGATAATCTCCAATGGACCTATTAGCCATACTTTAATACCTCAAATATACACTTTATCCTAACCTACACATTGGGGCTACATCCGATAGTCCAATAATGAACTCTATATGAGCTCTTACGAAATCTCGCATCTAGAAAAAATCCTAACACTCTCATCTCTAAGTTCTATAACTTATGGCTCTGATACCATTTTCGTCGTCACGCCATCCTTCACTCATGTGTAACCTGTATTGATTCAATAATCCAACAGACCCCAATCTCACGCACACACACACATAAGTTATAGCCTTAGAAATGATGTAGAAATTGTAATCTTCTTTTATTATACTCAAATGTACTTTACAGGATCTTAAACAATTATTCGTAACCTCTACATGAAGTTACAATAATTACTACTAACATCTTATACCTATCTGGATACTCTAGTCCACCTAAGACAAATCTGTAGGGGATTCTCCTCAAGATTTCAAGTGACTAAGTCCCATGCCGGCATACTGGTAATCTGTTGTGTTGTGACATTTAAAAGAAAGCAAGAGTGAGCAATAATGCTCAGCCATAATAATCAACAGTATGAAAAGACTGTTAAAGGAAATTATATTACTCCGTACAAGGATACGTATTTATTCAAAGTATTTTTCTTGGTGATACACACCTCTTTTCAAAACAATTCTTTGATTGACTTATTAGTCTGCAAATACCTTAATGGTAAACCCAACACCTAGGCTTGGGTTACGGTATTGCATCTCAATTCCAATTGAAAGAATATAGAACATTCACTGGGGCCACCGCATACGATGATCAGTCGTATTACGGAAATAATAACCTTTTCTACTAGTAGAAGGATGATTCCTTTTTTATTATTGGTTATCACCCTGGACGCATTTAGGCCTTTTCTATGTCCATCCCTCTCAGATACACACTTCACGTCTATCCCTCTCGTGACACAGTTTTCTGTTCATCCCACTCAGGTACGCATATTCACATGTTCATCAGTATATAAGATACCTTCTCATGTGGTAGTAAATTGGTAGTCTCCCCAGTCCACGAAGTATTGGAGTCTACCCCTCCTTGTCCTTGTAAGAATCCCATCATATATCTGGAAGTTATATTGTTCCCCAAGCATATTGCTTGTTTATAGGTACACTTTGATTTGTATATATATATACGTACTTCCGAGAATTTTCGGAGGAAGTACTAAGGATGTGAGTTGACCGTTGTCAACGGATTTGTTACATAAGGGGGAGTTTTTTTGAAACTATAATCAAAATATTTAAAATAAGTCTAGATAATATTCTCCGACGATCTGAAATTATTCGAATGATTTTCCGAAAATCAGAAAGTATTTTAAATTAGGCTTTATGATTTTTAAATCATAATAAATCATTAGATAGATAATTATTAATTAAATATTAATCGTTAAATAATTAAACCTCAAATGAGTTTACTTTAAAAGAATATTTAAAATAATATTCCTCAACTAATTAATGTTTACGTAATTTAAAGTAATCTTTAATATTTAATCTGGTTTGAAATAAATAAGCGTTGGAGAATACTTCTCCTATAATAAATGATTAGTTAAATAATGCTCATTATTCAAACAATAAAATATAGTTGAGGGAATACGATCTTTGGAAATCGTTTTAATAAAAGTTCAAGGTATTTAATATTTCGCAAGTGAACATCGAGTCCCTTGGAATAAAAAAAGTACGGACTTTTAATGGTCCAAAACATCTCCGGGATGATTCCCGAGTTTACTTTATAAAAACTGAACGACTCTCGGTCTTATAACTTATATATCGCGCTCTACTATAACGTTTGTATTCTTAAATACAACATCTCCGGAATACTTCTGGGTTTTCATAAAATTATACTGACCGATCCTCGGTCTAAAATATACTCCTCATATATACAACGCTACTCTCTAGCATTATCAATTAAAATTCGGTAATATTCATATATCAAAATCATTATCATATCGTATGATATTATATAACATAATTCGTAAAACATCATAAATATAGCATCATGTATATATCGACATTATTTGAAAACAAACACAACACAACAGTTTCAAAAAGGTAGGGTTTGAAAACTTGCCTGGAGTCCAAGATACGTTTCACAACTTCCTCTCGTTCCGGGTTTTCTAATTAACAAATATCATAATCTTTGTTGGTAATATGTAGTAAACTTGATGATTACATTAACAAAGCACCTTAGTAGATTCAATTTAGTGAAAAATGTAGCACTCGACGGATGATCAGATATAGTCCCCACGGATGACTCAATATAGTACTGACAGATGATGATTTGACATCCATCGAGTGAGTAGCTTATGTAACAATAATGTAGCACATTTCTGCAAACACCTTTGTATAGATTCTGTAGTAGCATATAAGTCATGTTGACTTTAATTAGATATGAACAATAGGTTGATTAATTGTAAATATAAGATGTCTTGTAATTCGGCATAAGTGAAATGAAGTCAAATGTCAAATAGCTACCCGAAGGATGATCAACAAAGCTACCGACGGATGATCAACAAAGCTCCCGACGGATGATCAACAAGGAAACCAGACGGATGATAATCATGTACCCGATGGATGATCAATTAAAACATCTGTTGACAGTGACAACACAGTCACATGTGTCGAGTGTTTGCAAAAGAAATGTGGCAGCCTATTCAGCTGGGTTTTTGAGAACAAAGAAGCATTACCATTTCCATGCTATTATGAAGATATTCAAAGATGCTGGAATAGAGTAGTGAAGCAGCATGGTATTAGACTTGATAGGTTTTGTTTTATTATCTTGTCTTATTACTATGTGATCTTGGTAATATATAAACCAAGAGTAGCAAGTAGAACAACAAGAAGACTAAGCAAATACATTCTCAGAGAAACAATTGTAAGCTGTATCCTGTAACATTTCTTTGTAAGTTTAGTTATTCATATTTGTAAGCAGTTGTGAGCTATTCAAGCTTCACAGGGGTCTCTTGATATATATATATATATATATATATATATATATATATATATATATATATATATATCTGGTGGATACATTCAAATCCACCAGAAAGTTTTTAAAGACTTGTGTTTTGATTTATCTAACTCTTTATTCCACATTTTGCAAATCAAACACTTATATATTATTAAGTTATAACCATTTTCTTTAATCTCAAAAAGTAGCCAAAATTACATTCAACCCCCCCTTCTATAATTCTTGTTGTATTGTTAGGGACTAACAATAGGTATCAGAGCAAGCTCTTGAAGCACAAAGAGTTTTAAGATCACAACAAATAGCAAGATGAACAAGAAGGATGTTGGAGTCAAGATTCCTTTTCTGGACAAAGATAATTACCATCACTGGAAGGTAAAGATGCATCTTCATTTACTTTCTCAAGATGAGGCCTATGTGGATTGCATAGAGAGAGGTTATCACATACCAATGAGAGCTGAAACTGGAAATGAGCCATCAGTTCCCAAGCCAAGGCATGAATGGTCGGATCCTGATATTGAACAAGTCAGGAAAGACAAGAAGGCCATGAATATTTTATTCAATGGAGTTGATGGTGACATGTTTGACAACATCATCAACTGCAAGACAGCCAAGGAGGGTTGGGACACCATTCAAATAATTTGTGATGGCACTAAAAAAGTTAGAGAAAACAAGATGCGGTTACTAATTCAGCAATATGAGCATTTCCACTATGAAGAAGGTGAAACTCTCACTGATATCTTTAGTAGATTTCAAAAGCTACTAAATGCTCTGAAGCTGCATGGTAGAGTCTACCAAACCAAAGACTCTAACCTCAAATTTATGAGATCCCTTCCAAAAGAATGGAAACCAGTGACAGTCTCCTTGAGAAATTCACCAGAATACAAGGAGTTTACACTAGAGAGACTATATGACATTCTAAAGACTTATGAGCTTGAAATAGAGCAAGATGAAAGAATGGAGAAAGGGAGAAAGAAAGGAGGGTCCATTGCACTGCTTGCTGAGTTAGAGAAAGAGAAGGAGATGAATATAGAAGTTGTTGAGTCTACTTTAAAGGTCTGTGAAAACAAGGGCAAGGGGCTAGTAGCAGAAAATGAAGATTCTTTGAGCCAAGATGATATGGATGATATTGATGAACATCTTGCATTTATTTCCAGAAGATTTACCAAGCTCAAGTTCAAGAAGAACTTTAGAGCAGCTAAGCCAAATAGAAACATGGTGGATAAATCAAAATTCAAATGTTTCAAATGTGGCTTGGCAGTGCACTTTTCCAGTGAGTGTAGAAAGTCAGATTCCAGCAAGAAAAAGTTTGAGCCTGTGGATTATAAACAAAAGTATTTTGAGTTGCTCAAACAAAAGGAAATGGCTTTTATTACACAACAAAGTGACTGGGCAACATATGGTCTGGATGAGGATGAAGATGTCAGCTATGTCAATCTAGCCCTAATGGCCAAGTCTAATGAAATAGAGACAAGTTATTCAAGTAATCAGGGAAACAGAAAGAATCTGTGGTACTTGGATAGTGGTTGTTCAAGACACATAACTGGAGATTCTACCCTTCCCACAGAGTTCAAGGAAAGAGCTAGCCCAAGTATTAATTTTGGAGATGACAGCAAGGGTTATCTTGTAGGATATGGCTTGATTTCAAAAGACAACGTCATCATTGAGGAGGTTGCCTTAGTGGATGGTCTCAAGCACAATTTGTTGAGTATCAGCCAGCTTTGTGATAAAGGCAATTCAGTAACCTTCATTACAGAAGCCTGTGTTGTGACGAACAAGAGGAGCAACAAAGTGGTTCTGACTGGAGTGAGAAAATGAAATGTGTACTTAGCTGACTTCAACTCATCAAATGCAGAATCTGTTACTTGTCTTCTCAGTAAAGCAAGTCAAGATGAAAGTTGGCTATAGCACAAGAAGCTATCACATCTAAACTTTAGGACCATGAATGAGCTTGTAAAGAAAGAACTGGTTAGAGGTATTCCTCCAGTGGAGTTTTCTAAGGATGGACTGTGTGATGCTTGCCAAAAGGGAAAACAAATCGAAGCATCATTCAGAAAGAAGCTTGATTCAAAAATTGAAGAACCTTTGCAACTGCTATACATGGATTTATTTGGACCAATCAATGTGTTGTCCATCTCAAGTAAAAGATTTTTCCAAGTAATTGTAGATGATTTCTCAAAGTTCTCTTGGACATATTTCCTAAAGTCTAAAGATGAGGCTAGTGAAATCATCATCAATCACATAAGGCAAGTCAACAATCATCCTGATTTCAAAGTTAGAAGAATCAGGAGTGATAATGGAACTGAGTTCAAGAATTCTGTTATAAGAGTATTTTGTGAAGAGAATGGGATTATGCATGAGTTTTCAGCAGCAAGAACTCCACAACAAAATAGATTAGTAGAAAGAAAGAACAGATCACTTATTGAAGCTGCAAGGACAATGCTTGAAGAATCAAAGTTACCAATATATTTCTGGGCTGAAGCTGTAAATACTGCATGCTACACTCAGAATATTTCTTTGGTTAATCAGGAAAAATGCATGACTCCCTACCAATTGTTCAAGAACAAGAAGCCAACTCTAAATTTTCTTCATGTATTTGGCTGCAAATGTTATATCTTGAGAAATCAAACTGATCAAAATGAGATGTTTGATGTTAAAGTAGATGAAGGAATTTTTGTTGGATATGCTGTTGGTAAAGCATACATAGTCTACAATCTGAGAACCAACATTGTTATGGAATCAATACATGTTGTGTTTGATGATAAAAAGATTGAAGGACTGCAAGATGGAGATTAGCATGAGAGCCTCAAATTTGACAATGTGGAGATGGTTAGTGATGACAGTGATGATGAAAGTGATCAAGAAACTACAGCCAAGGATAGTGCAGAAAAATCTACAACCAATGAAGCCAATAACTCAACATCCATCGAGTTACAAAATGCTTTATCCGTCAACATACAATCTGCATCATCCATCGGGAGACAATCAGCCTCATCCATTGGAACTCAAAATACACCATTCGTTGGGCCATCAAAAGAAGCTGAAAGTCAGAATAGATCACTTACAAAAAGTCCCTCTTTCTCAAATCAAATATTTACAAACTCAGAGGGAGTTTCTAATAATCAAAACTAAATCGCACATCAAGACAACAATGAGGCCTCTTCATCTAGAGCTAATCTGCCTAAATAAAGAAAATGGACAAAGGATCACCCCTTTGAGCTCATCATTGTTAATGTATCTTCTAGAGTTCAAACAAGGAGAGAAACTCAAGAAGAATGTCTATATAGCAGTTTCCTATCCAAGGAAGAACCAAAGAAGGTAGAACAAGCTTTGTTGGATCCTGATTGGATTTTAGCTATGCAGGAGGAGCTAAACCAATTTGAAAGGAACAATGTTTGGAAGCTGGTACCCAAGCCTAAAGGAAAAAATCCAATAGACATCAAATGGGTATTCAGAAACAAGATGGATGAAAATGGCATAGTAGTCAGAAACAAAGCTAGATTGGTTGCTAAAGGCTACTGTCAACAAGAAGAAATAGATTTCTATGAAACCTTTGCTCCTGTTGCAAGACTTGAAGCCATCAGAATTTTCTTAGCCTATGCAGCCCATGCCAATTTCAAGGTCTATCAAATGGATGTCAAGAGTGCTTTTCTAAATGGATATTTGAAGGAGGAAGTCTATGTCAGTCAGCCTCCTGGTTTTGAAGATCCAAATCTACCTGATCATGTATACTATCTTTTGAAAGAACTCTATGGATTGAAGCAAGCACCTAGAGCCTGGTATGACACTTTGTCAAAGTTTCTTTTAGAGAATCACTTCACTAGAGGTACTGTCGACAAAAATTTATTCTTTAGAAATGTTAATGGCTCTAGCATACTTGTTCAAATTTATGTAGATGAAATTATTCTTTGTTCTACAGATGAAAAACTTTGCAAAAAGTTTGCTAAATTGATGCAAAGTAAGTATCAAATGAGCATGATGGAGAACTAACTTAATTTCTTGGTTTGCAAGTTAAGCAAGTCAGTGATGGAATATTCATTAGTCAAACTAAATACATTTATCATCTTTTAAAGATGTTTGAACTAATGGATTGCACATATGCAAAAACTCCCATGACCACTGCAACTAAACTTAAATTAAACACTACTGAAAAGTCTGTGGATATTTCAAGTTATAGAGGCATGGTTGACTCACTTCTATACTTAACAGCTAGTAGGCCAGATATAATGTTTGCTACATGTCTTTGTGCTAGATTTCAGGCTGATCCTAGAGAATCTCATTTAATTGCTATTAAGAGAATTTTCAGATTTCTCAAAGGTACATCAAAACTTGGCATTTGATACCCTAGAGATTCTGATTTTGATCTAACTGGTTATTTAGATGCAGATTATGCAGGTTGTAGAATTGATAGAAAAAGTACAGCAGGAACCTGTCAATTTCTAGAAAACAAGCTTGTGTCCTGGTTCAGTAAAAAGCAAAATTCAGTTTCTACTTCTACAGCAGAAGTTGAATATATTGTTGCTGGCAGTTGCTGTGCACATATATTCTGGATGAAAAACCAATTGCTAGACTATGGTCTGCAAGTGGAAAGAATTCCCATTTTCTGTGATAACAAAAGTGCAATTGCCATCACTGAGAATCCAGTACAGCATTCATGAATAAAGCACATAGACATCAAGTACCACTTCATAAGGGAACATGTAATGAATGGTACTGTGGAACTACATTTTGTTCCAAGTGAAAAACAGCTTACATATATATTTACCAAGCCACTGGATGAATCCACCTTTTCAAGGTTGGTAAGTAAGTTAGGTATGCTTAATTACTCTTGAATCCTTTCAGATATTTTGCAAGTTGTAATGCAGCCAAAAATTTAATTGATCTTTCAGTGTTGGATGAAATTTTGGCTATGTCAAAATTTACATCCCGACGGATGATCATTATCCATCGAGTCTGATCATCCGTCGAAATACCATTTGTTAATAAAATCAATTATTTTTCTAGAATTTTTATAACTCGACGGATAACTGATTTATCCTCATCCATCGAATTGTCTCATTCTTAGCCGTTGATTTTCTGAACATTATCCATCGAGTATACTTACAGTTTGTAAGCATAACACGACGGATAAGTGATGGAATTTTTACAATTTATTTTTAAAACGGCTATTTTGGGCAATTTTTATTGGTCACTTTATTTTACTTTATTACCGTCGACAGTTATTTTTGAGATAGTATAAAAGCAAAATTCATTTTCATTTCTTTTCTTTTATCATTCTCAATTCATCTCCTCTAACTTCTTTCTTTCTCAAAAGCAATTACCCTCTCTCTCTCTGCAACTTTTACTCTCTAACAATTGCACCAGTCGTCAAAATCATGTCTCAAACTGGCTTTATCTATGAGAAGAACAATTTCACGGCTCTAGTGAACAAGGGGATTCAGTAGTCTGGCGACTACCACAAAATGATGGATTTTGTGCAAGGCTGTAAGCTCAAATATGCCATGTTGGAGTCTCCCACTATCTACTGTGAGGTTGTGGAGGAAATCTGGATGACTGCAGTGTACAACTCAACTGACAAGACCATCACCTTCACTATTAAAGGTTAGGAATTCTGTGTTAATAGTGACATTGTTAAAGCATGCTTTAAGATTCCTGATAATATTGTCACTAATCCACACATAGACACTGATATTGTTAACATGTTAAACTCCATGGGTTATGCACTCACCATTTATAAATTTAGTGAAATTAGGAGATTGGGTCTTAAGAAAGAATGGAGTTATCTGTGTGATCTAGTTACTAAAGTATTTTCTGGTAAAATTAGTAATTTTGATTCTGTTAATATCTCCATGCTCAACATGCTTTACATGCTAGCAACTGATAAATACTTCAACTTTAGTGATTTATCTTGTTTGAGTTGGGGTTTAAGTTAGGGGAGCTTAATAAGAGGGGTAAGAATGTTTATTATGCTAGATTTTTCATGATGCTTGCTAACCACCTCTCTGAGGATATTGTGCTTGAGAACCCAACCAACAAGTTAGATTGTTGGGTTCAAGAAAGTAGAATTATTACAGATCTCAATAGAGCATATCACCACAAAGAGGTGCCACTCTTCTACTTTCCTGTAATGGAGGCACCTCAGGTAAGTGAGGTAATTTCAACTGTCTCTACTCTTCCAACCTCAACCATTTCTTTGCCTTCTAGTGTAGCAGTGGCATCTGTGTCAATGACCAGACAAATGCCTTCCCAAGCTACCAAAACCAAAGTTTCAAAACCAAAGACAAAGAAAGCCCCCTCTGGTGTCTCACAAAAGATGCATGTTGTAAAATCCACTAAACACAAAGAGGGGAGTGTGAAGGTGGGAAAGACAGGCGAGGGA
This sequence comes from Apium graveolens, assembly GCF_009905375.1. Lineage (NCBI taxonomy): Eukaryota > Viridiplantae > Streptophyta > Magnoliopsida > Apiales > Apiaceae > Apium > Apium graveolens. The sequence continues at coordinate 207,427,224 of NC_133652.1, read as the reverse complement.
CAGGGTGAAAATCAAAGAAGCCCTAAGGATAAGGATGGTGAGTATAGTGTACCCAAACCAAGCCACACAATAGTTTCCCAACAAACTATGGTTGTTAATAAGGATAAAAGCTCAATTCTAGTCTCATCCTCCCAAAGGATGTAACTATTGAAATAAGCTTTCAACCAGGAGCACAGAACAAAAGGGGTAGGGACACAAGTTCACCACAAACCTACACAAGAAAGAAGAAATCTAAAACCTTTGGGCATGCACAGGGTACACACAGTGCAAACTGGAGCTAAAGACCCAGTCATTGCACCATCTCAAAGTCAAATTGATGTGGCTCCAACAAATGTGGAGTCACAGCCAAAATCTGTACAAATTGAAACACCTCAAACACCAAATTCTCCCACACAATCTTTGGATGTTAACATGATTCAAACATCACAACCATATTCTCCATATTTAACTCTGTTGGAGAAGCCAACAATCCATGCAAGTGAGCATCATCTTTTAGATGATTTGTTGGCTCACTTGCCATTTCTTTCTGAGACTGTTGAGACATCTGTGCCAAAATTTTCATCAATCTGCACAGAGTCCACAATAGTTTCCACTCCAAACTTATTCATTTCTACTCAGTTGATGGATATTGTTCATCCGTCGAGTAGTGATTGTATCCCGACGGATGTGCCTAACAGCAGTCATCCGTCGGATAGTCAAATTACTACCTCGATGGATACTTCTCATCCGTCGGGTGTATCTGCACAACTCCAAAGTTCAACTATAGTCACAAGTGCAGATGACTTAGTAATTGTGAAATCACTATTAGGAACGAGGGAAGGTAGTGACATGAGTGAGAGTCTGGGTTGCTCTTAGGAAAAAGGAGAGAAAAAGAGTGATCCAATGCAGTCCATTTTTTCAGGACTAGCAAAAGTGAGTGTGAGGAGTCCCACCTTAGATGGTGAAGGTGAGGGTGTGAGGGTGGGGAGCCAAGGTGAGACCTTGATGCAAGAAAAAAGAGATTATGAGAGAAATGCAGGTACATGAGATATAAGGGTGAATGTCATTGTAAGTGAGTTAATGAATGTCCAGGATGCAGACAGGGAGGGACTATCTCAGCAAACTCAAGTTGTTATAGATTCCATCTCCTTAGATGCTGAGACATTTACTCACCCTGTTCCAGCCTATCAACTTCTAGCTAGAAAGGGCAATGACAATGCAGATAGGATGCTAAACTTGGTGCACACCACACAGTCCATGCAAAGAGCTAAGGATGCCATCACACCTTTGCCTTCAACAGTTGGTGATGTTGATTATGAGACTAGTGGTTCAGAAGAATTCTTTGGAGGTGAGGGTGGAGATAGTGAAGAAGAGCCATTGGACATAGGGGAGAAGTAGGCCCTAGTTCAAGATCAGGCAAGCCATCTTAGGCATTTTCAAAGCAATGTGATGAGCACTACTTCAAGACAACCTTGATTTAACTTATAAATTAGATAAATTCTACTCTTCAAACCACCACAAATGCTAGCACCAAAAAGCTCCTTCAAGCACATCTTGCTTCTCTGCAACTACAACAAATCCAAGGTCTTCAACATGCTCAAGATGTCAACACTATCAAAGGTGATATTGATCAGATGAAAAAGGACATTTCTAACATGATGGACTCTAAACTTCCAGAATCTATAATGCTTGACATTAAGAGACAACTCAGGAAAAATTTTGATCTTGTCACAAAGATAGAAGCCTTAGATACAAGAATGACAGTAATGGAAGCATCTCTTACTGTAATCCATCTACACCAAGCTCAACAAACAGACTTGCTTTAAAAACTAGTGGCTGCACAGACCTCCTCCTCTACTCAGCTTGATGATAACAAAAAGGGGGAGAAAGAGAGCTCTAGGAGTGAGGGGGAGCAAAAAGTGCTCAACATTCAAGTGAGTAAAGCAATTGTGCCAACAATTCTTTCATAAAGCCACCAGCTAAAGATAGCATTGATATAATTAATGAAGCAGCAGCCACTTTGAGAGTAGTTGAGAAGAAGTAGTTTAGTACAATAAAATGGGAGAAAATTGATGAGGATATTCAAAAGAAATTTGGTCTAGCAAAGAAGCCATAAAAATCATCCATTCATCACTCTCAAGTCAGGCAAATTTCTGTGAATGAAATGAGCATGAACTATCTGGAAAAAGGCCAGACATCCTGCATCAAGTCTCCAAAGGCAGATCTAATCATGAAGCCAAAGGTGAACTACCCAAAATCTTCACTAAAGAATCCTTTGGATACAGTGTATGAGACACCAAAGCCTGATGAGAAGAAACTGTTGTCAAGATCTATTGCATTCTACAAGGATCCAGCTGATTCAGCATTGAAAAGGAGAATTGCCAAAGTTTTCAGAAATGGTAAGGAAATCTGTGTGGTGGCGGATACCCTCAATTTGCTGAAGCAAAAAGGGAAGAGAAGGCAAGATTGAAGCAAGAAAAGAAGCAAGCTGCTCTAGATGCTAAAAACCTCAAGCAAAAGAAGGAGCAAGCTACTATCTTGGCCAAGCTGCAAGCTGTGAAACCCACACAACAAATTCCTGAACAACCACCTGGAACCACTGGATCTAAGGATCTGAAAATGCAAGAAGAATCATAACAGAAAAGAAGGTTTAGGTACAAACTTCACTCCAAGAGGAAAGTGAACTTTGATGAAGAAGGATTGGAAGATCAGTTTCTCAAAAAGTCTACTTTTACATCAACTCAAACATCCATGCCCTCTGTGGCACATGAAGAATTCAAGATAGATCCATCCACGAATTTCCATGGTGAACCTATCATTCCAAAGGATGAGCCAATAGACTGGGATAGTCTACCAATTCCTGAACTCAATCTACCTTATTTCATGAAGCCAAAGAAGATAAAGACCAGGGCAGTCAAGAAAGTGAAGCCCTCAACTCTCAGATCCAAGTCCCTAACCAAAGCTCAAACCAAGGTCAACAAGGGAGATATCATGTACATCTGTGACATCAAGGAATTCTCTGATCTAAACCTCTATCTGGATGAACTGGAAGAAGTTAGAGGGATTGATGCTTACAGGAATATACCTGAAAGGTTAGTATTAAAGTACAAGGGAGGAAAAGAGATACCATAGCCACTTCACAGGATTCTTCAAGAGAGCCAATCTGTATTGATAAAAGTTTATTCATCTTTTAAAAAGAACTTTAGATTCAATGTGATGGCTAGAAGATTAGTTCTAAAGAAGATTGAAGAACTGAGGAGTTTTAGAGCCAAAGATGCACTCCTAAAGACTTTAACTATTCCTTACACTAGGAGTAGAGTGCATCTAAGGCCCTACTGGATGATGGAATTCATGGATGATAAGGGAGTTAGAAGATTCTTCAGATTAGAAGACCAGTTGAGCATCTCTAGCAATGAGACTCTTCTGGAAATGCAAGGAATGCTAGATCTCTCAGAATTTGATGAACTTGAATTCCACATACAGCTCCAAAATCAGATAGAAGAAAACAACAGGAGGCTTGGGAAGAAATCTAGATAATCAAGGAAATAGATCAATCAGCTCAGACTAATACAACACTTTTTAGTTTTATCTACTAATTTTTAAATCTGTATTTTTAGAGTGTTTTGTTATCATCAAATTTCTCTTAATTTATGGTTACAATTCTAGTAGACATAAATTGGGGGAGATTGTTGGGAATATGTTGTGAACTTGATGATTACATTAACAAAACACCTTAGTAGATTCAACCTAGTGAAAAATGTAGCACTCGACGAATGATCAGATATAGTCCCGACGAATGACTCAATATAGTCCCGACGGATGATGATTTGACATCCATCAAGTGAGTAGCTTATGTAACAATAAGTCATGTAGCATATTTCTGTAAACACCTTTGTATAGATTCTTTAGTAGCATATAAGTCATGTTGACTTTAATTAGATATGCAGAATAGGTTGATTAATTGTAAATATAAGATGTCTTGTAATTCTGCATAAGTTAAATGAAGTCAAGTGTCAAATAGCTACCCGACGGATGATCAACAAAGCTACCGACGGATGATCAACAAAGCTCCCGACGGATGATTAACAAGGTAACCCGACGGATGAAAATTATGTACCCGACAGATGATCAATTCAAACATCTGTTGACAGTGACAACACAGTCACATACATCGAGTGTTTGCAAAAGGAATATGGTAGCCTATTCAGCTGGGTTTTGGAGAACAAAGAAGCATTACCATCTCCATGCTATTATGAAGATATTCAAAGATGCTGGAATAGAGTAGTGAAGTAGCGTGGTATTAGACTTGATAGGTTTTGTTTTATTATCTTGTCTTATAACTATATGATCTTGGTAATATATAAACCAAGAGTAGCAAGTAGAACAACAAGAAGACTAAGAAAATACATTTTCAGAGAAACAATTATAAGTTGTATCCTGTAGCATTTCTCTATAAGTTTAGTTGTTCATATTTGTAAGAAGTTGTGAGCTATTCAAGCTTCACAGGGTTCTCTTGATATATATATATATATATATATATATATATATATATATATATATATATATTTGATGGATACATTCAAATCCACCAAAAAGTTTTTAAAGACTTGTATTTTTAATTACTTGTGTTTTGATTTATCTAACTCTTCATTCCGCATTTTGAAATTTAAACACTTATATATTATTAAATTAGAACCATTATTCTTTAATCTCAAAAAGTAGCCAAAATTATATTCAACCCCGCCCTCTGTAATTCTTGTTGTATTGTTAGGGACTAACAATCTTAATCAGTATTCCTACTCTCATCACCAACTTATATTTCTAATAAGTTCAATACTTCATAATTTTCATTATTCGACCGGCTCGAAAGAAGTATCACACCTTGGTCGAAACGGACGGTCAAAGTGGTCTTCTAGATTTGACTTTACCGAATATTACTATTACGCGACTCACACTCTATCATTTTTAATAATTCGTAAAATTAATATTTTATTACAAAACCACCTCGAGGAGCTTCTTGAGTGCTTTTAATATTTATCCTAAAAGTTTCATTTTGATAAAATGAATTTAATTAGGTGAAAAGCATATCAAAAGTTCGGTCAACTAAGTAGTTTTACTATTCAAACCGCTTTCACTAAAACATTGATATCTCTCAAACCGTTAACTCAATTGACGCACCATTTTCACGTGCGCGATCTAGAAAAAATTTAGAACATATCTTTTGAAAATTGTAATAACCCCAATTTTTGGGAAATTTTTGAAACCCTTATGAATAGTGTTTTTGCTGAATGAGAAAACTTTTCATGCCACACTATGTAGGGGTTCTGATATGGATATTCTGAGATTTTATTAGTACTTTATATGGGATATAAGTGTATGTAAAGATCGTCAGAATCCAAATCCGAACACTTTGATTTTTCCCGGAAATTCACAAGATACGGAGAGAATTGAGTATAAGGTAACAGGATAAAAAGGATTTAAATTAAAGGATTATAGGAGAGGATCATAAAAGGAATATAATATATTGAGAAAGGTTAAGGGAACCTGAGTAATAAGATCCCGGGTATGATCCCTCAAACGATAAACGAGAACGAAAGATAAGCGAACCGTAAAACAAATAAGTGATCAAGAGACAAGCTTGTACAAGAAGCCAGGGATTGTGACATCATCAAATCACAAGGTGTGGACAAGTGGGAGCATTATGACATGTGCAAGGTGACATAAGCATGACATGGGAAGGAAGGAGGTGTGGTGGCTTTGTAACCACACAAATTCAAGGGCAAGAAGGTAATTGACTAAAGCAAGCACAAAAACCAAGCAACCAAGCCAAGCAAATCATTTTTCATCAAAATCAAAAAGAAACCAAGGCATTGTTCTTCATGCTCTCGGCCAAAACAGAATCAGAACACTAAAACTGCTGTATCTCCTTCATTTCTCACTCAAATATTGTGTTCTATAGCTCATTAGAAAGGTATTGAGATGGCCTACAACTCTTGTTCACAAGTCTCGTCCAAATAATCATGGTAAGACCCTCATTTTTACAGTTCTTTAAATCGGACTTTTAGAAACTTCAAAGCCTAACTTTGTGTTCTTGATTTCTTTGGAAAGATCAAGCTTGTAGGAGGCTCCCTAAGGCTTCCTAGCAACTTAAAACCTCCCAAGGAAGGTATAAACTTCAAACCCTAGCCTTTACTTTATTTGTTAGTAAGTTTAATGGTTGGTGTTGTGAAATGAGAAGCATGGATTGTGATTATTAGTAGTTTGGTTTGATTTGGAAGTGTTTTGGTAATTGAAGCTTGATTATAGTTCATAGGTCTTGATTGTGGTTGTTTGAGTTGAAAACCTTGGAGATTATGGACTGATGTGGTATGGTTTAGGTGAAGTTTTATTGTATTGATGGTTATGAGTTGGTTGGTGGTTAATTGGAGTAGTTTAAACATTGGTAATCGCGTAAACATAGCTGTCGTAACGTCCGATTTTCTTTGGACTGTTTTTGTGCATAACATTAGGACCCGAGAACCCCCTGCTAGATTATGACCACTGCCATGATTAGATAGCTCATGTTACGAGCTTCGTTTTGATATGTAGTTCGTTCGATTCCGATGCACGGTTTAGGAGAAACGACCGTTTCAAGTAACGGCGTTTCGCGAACGAAACTTTTCCCCTCGCCTTACTTTGAAACATAGGTTAAAGACCAAAAAGGGTTAATTAATGCATGAAACATTTATGGTAAGTGTGTTAGGCAGTTGGTAAGACACTCGCGAAGGAATCGCCTTAAAACTCGTAAAGGTTAAATTATTAAAAATGGTGGAGCCGAGGGTACTCGAGTGACTTAAGAGAATCAGTAAGCGCAAAACGAGCGTTAGAGTCTGAGTTGGTTAGAGTATAGATTTACAAGTGACTTTGGTTTAATTCCAACTTACTTGTTGTTTATAGGTTACCAGACTCGTCCCGAGCCATTCGTAACCCCAGTCGCTCAGGCAAGTTTTCTACCCGTTATACTGTTGTTGTGATGTAAATATATGTATATGCATTATCTTGTGATATTGCATGATTGTTATTAGCAAATTTTACGATATATTGGAGCATGCTAATATGGTATATATGCATGTCTGTTTCGTAATCTGGTTATCTATCTATTGATTTCAATGCTTATAGTTGCATAATACCTATGCTAGAAATAAGCAAGTAGTTGCGTATACCCTTAGTATAGGGGATAAAAGGTGAACATATTTCTAAACCGGGAGTCGATGTTCCCGAGTATATATATATATATATATTTATTTATATATATATATATATATGGATATAGTTTTTAAAACTATTAATCGAATAAGGTTTGTTCGATAACTTTAACTTTATTTTATTATTGAATATTATTTCAAATATTATTCGAAGGCGTATGACTCCTTTACATTATTTATTGAATATTATTTGAATATTCATTTGAGGATGTATGACTCCTTTATTTTATTTAATGAATATTATTTATAATATTCATTCGAGGTATTATGACTCAGCTTATTTTATTTATTGAATATTATTTGAATATTCATTTGAGGATCTATGACTCCGATTATTTGCTGAGATATATTCTTTATTTTATTAAAGAATAAGGTGTCGATAATCAAACTTATTTTTGATTATTCAAATAAAGATATTACTTTCGTATAAGTATATCTTTGATTATTTGCTATTCATTTCAAGTATAAGTTTTAATACTTCTACTTCAATTATTTTATAAAGATTATCTTTTATGGGAATATTATTTAAATAATAATATTCAGACATTTTCTAAATATTCTGGGGACTGATTTACTTCATTAAATCAGTTTTACTCCAAACACTCTTTAAAGTGTTTTCGAGTCTTTAAAATAATTTTCAAAAGTTAGAGCGGATCCCAAAACTATTTTTATATTTAAGATCTTCCTTTTAAAAAGGGGATTTAAATACTCGCTCAAAACCTGGGGGATCCGGCTCGATGGTGTGTTTTATATTCGCAACAAGGTTGCTGTCTTGGTAAAAGAGTTTTTGATTACTTACCCAATATTCGGGAAGTAAAATTCTTGGAACAAGTTAATCCATTAACAGGCATCGCTTGGGAAATATCGGTGAGTTTTCCTTTCCAACTAGGTACGACTTCTTGGTGGAGCCGTATCAACAAGTTTCTACTTGGGGAAAGGGGGAAACGAGCTTTACGTTTCAGAGTCATGGATTTCATCTGAACTAGGAGTGGCGTAAGTGGTCGAGTAGCGCCGGCCCAGCCTTATTATATTGGCCCAAATGGCCTGGAAGTTCCGCTAAGGCGGTCCATTCCTTAGGAGTTCAGTGTTCGGTTGACAAGTAAATCCGACAGGTTCTCCTCTACATGTAGAAAATGGTGGGGTTGTACTACTACGACTGATCATCGTAAGTGGTCTTCCTGGCGCGGTAAACTCCCGTAATGAGTTCATCATCCAATTGGATATTTCTGCAACACTACCCAAAGCACTTCGATAGAAAGGCTACGGTTGGGCGATTGTTGAGTGTTGGCAGGGTCAAGTTTTCAAAATAATGTTTGCATCAAATGAAGTATCTCATAACTTCATTTTATTTTGATGATATTTTAAATGTTGAATCTATTCAAGTATTATCTTGTAGTCTCGTCTATGTGATGAACTTTTGAAACTGATTATAACTTGAACGGTGGTAGTTCAAGTAGTATTGGGAAAGATATAAGTATATTGGGGTATTTGGTAACCTCATCTTTTAAACTTATATCTAATTAATAATTGTCTTATGTATGACAAAGATTTTCAGAAAAACGTTGAGACAAGGTTAGATATATGAGATCACCTTGCAACGATATTTTTTTCATACAGTTACACACTAGGACTTTGTGTATATTATGCATGGAAGAGGACTTCCAATATTTTGAAAAGTATATATGTATATATACTGAATATTTTGCGACTTCATCGCATTAAGTTATCAACTTGGTTCATTTCTTTTGACCAAGACTTTCATGAGTATTATGAGTAGGCTCATATATTGTAAATCATTATACATATTATTTTGGTGGGCTTGCTGCTCACCCTTGCTTTCTTCTTTCATCACACAACAACAGTTAGGAAAGATGGCCAGACCCCAGCAGACCCAGCGCAAGCGCGTGGGAAGCGTCCCGCGTCTTCCCGTTGATGTTGTAGTTGCTATAGCTGCAGAGGTAGATCTATTGTAGATCAGACCATCTACTTTTGAGAATCAATTATGTATAATTATAACTTGTGGCAGATAATGGCAATTAACTGTAAATTTATCAAGTAATCATTTTGGGTTGTAATAACTTTTAAATTGTGGATTCAAAGACTTGTACTTATTTAAATTTCATCTCTGAGACTATAACGGGTTGTGGTGTGTGTTAGTGTGGGGTCACAGCATAAGGTTATTTATTATTAATTAAGTGAAGTGATATTGTGGAAAGAAAGACCGTGACGACCCGGATCCCCGACCCCGGATCTGGGGGTGTTACAGAAATGGTATCAGAGCCAAGCGTTATAAACCTCAGAGATGATGGGACGTTAAGATAATAAGTTCACTAAGATAATAAGAACTCTTGCCAAGTTCATAGTCGGACTACCTAACGTAGTACTGACAGTTAAAACCCTTATGGGAACCCATATAAATGTAGCGATAGAAGCGTAGTTCGTTATCGTATATGGTAGCGGGACTCCGAACCCTGAAGTTGAGGAACATCAACGCGATGATGTTTTATTACTAATTGGAGATCAGATTGTGGATCCAATAGAGCGTCCTAACGCAGGACCGGATGATGTTGATATTGAGGATGTAGCGGTTGAGGATGTTGTCCTAGAAGGGATAGTTGCTGAGGAGGATCCCATGGAGGATCCTGACGAGATTGGATAAAGGACCACTGATGAATTGATGACCCTGGTTGGGTCGACTACCAGAGGTAGGATTGGCCGGTCACTACCAGAGGTTCGTTCAAGTTTGTAAAGATAGTAGCCCCTTTAACGCGGCTTACTCGTAAGACTGAGAAGTTCGAATGGACAGAGAAATGCGAGAACAACTTTTAAGAACCGAAGCAAAGGTTGGTGACGTTCCCTATGTTGGCGTTGCCGGATGGAAAATGAGATTTTGTGATTTGTAAGTGACGCTTCGCATAAGGAATTAGGGTGCGTGCTTATGCAGCACGGTAAGGTAATCGCGTACATGTCAAGACAATTAAGGTAATATGAAATTCGATATCCCCGCCCATGAGCTTAGGCTCGTGGCAATAGTTTTACCCTAAAGATTGGAGGCACTACTTGTATGGAGAGAAGTGCGAGAATTACCCAAGCCATAAGTGCTCTAGTACATTTTCACGTAGAAAGAGCTCAACATATGCTAGAGGAGGCAGTTAGAGCTAATCAAGAATAATGATTGGGAGATTCTTTATCATTCGAGGAAAGCCAATGTGGTGGCTGATGCCCTTAGTAAAAAGGAGAGACTCAAGATAATAATGTCTTTGGGAGAGTTTATAAGAGATTTTGGAAATAGTAGTGAAGGTAACCGGAGCCGGTACCGAAAAGCTGTTTGAGATTGCAATAGAGACCGAATTATTGGAAAAGAGCATACGGTGCCAGAGAAAGATGATAAGGGAATAATGAGGTATTCCTATAGAATTTGGGTTCCGAAAGTTCAAGAGCATAAGGATGAGAACTTAGATGAGAGCCATAGTTTGAGAAATAAGATTTAGAGCAAACCCTGAACGTGATAGTCAGGGAGGTCGCCATCAAGATAGAAGGAACCCATAACATGATGAAGTGGAAAATGAGGATTTAAATTATGTAAGATGACCCCAATTATGGGGAGTAGGAAGAAATATTTAGACTGAGGAAACAAAAGTCGAGTAAGGACAGGAGACCCGAGATGGTACCCCTATACGGCAATTCATGGACCTGTCTAAAGAGAACTTAGACTATTATCCCCAACCACCACCCTGAGGAGACAGTGCGGTGGGAAATTCTTTCATGACCTTTAAGTCGCTAAGCTCTCAGAGTTCCAAGGAACAAGCTGACCCAGTCGAGGCAAGAGCCTGGCTAAAGGAAATAGATGAATCATTTGAGATTCTAAATGATTGACGAACCACAAAAGACTGTTTTGTCACTTACCCTCCTAAGAGAGAGACCACCCGCTGGTGAAAGGCCAAGGAAGGCACGGAGCCAGAGGTTAGAATAAACTGATTTAAGTTCAGTCAATTGTTTTCGGGAAAGTAATTCCCAAGGTTATGGAGATAGTGTAAAAGCTTTAGAGTCAGAACAAAGGCAGACGAGTATGATAAATTATGAATCTAAGTTGTAAAAGTTGTTAAGATTCGTTCTGAAGACGCGAATCCAGAATGACGGGATATTTGAAATCAATGCTTATGTTGTGTTGGTTCATGAAATAATGATAAGAGAAAGGAAAATAAAAAGGAATTGAAGTGGAAAAGAATATAAAGGCAACAGAGTTTGAGGAATGATAAGGGAGTTGGGTATGAGGAAACCCTAAAGACTCATATTAATAGAAATAGAAAAGTATATGATCGTCAGGATGAGGGTGATTCACCATGAGTTAAAGTTGACGGTTGAAGGCATAAGAGATGCATATATTTTATCCCCTTTAAGTTGGGAGGATTCGAGGAAACATTGAGATAGCTCGAAGGATAAACAATGAGATGCGGATAGACTGAGGAGACAAGGAAGTAAGAAATTAGGAAAATTTGATGAAGGAAGTGACCTTCAAGAATGTGAAGTGTAAGACCGGTGGCTTGATACCCAGAAAGGGAGACGCCAGGTATGAAAGATATCCCAACATTGAGATGACTGTTGAGATAAATAAAAGAGGTAAATGAGTAGTTAGAACTAAAAGATTCACGTTGAACACGATAAACATCTTCTAGAACATCCCTATTATCATTACTGAATCAGGCAAGAAAAGCGGATAACCGTTCTTATCTTTTGGAGGCCATATTGATTGACCTCATTTTGAATACAGATGTTATTGTGAAATTAGGCATATACTATCGAGGTGGGAATGATTGAATAAGATACCCTTATCAGGGATATATGACTTGATTTATCCATGGAAGGATGCATGTACCTTTTAAAGGTGGAATTAAGGATAAAACATCGGTAACTTAAAATGAATCCTCGGGGAATGCATAAAGGTTGGAATTTCACCCTTAATAGGGATAGTATGAGTTTTGACAGTATGAATTGGAAAGGATTAAGGTAATAATAACCTTTAAGGATCAGTGGAGAAATTCTTCAGAAGTATATAGACAATGGTTCTAGTATTAGTAAGTGGTATTTTGATATGCCCTGTATATAGGGAATACAGGAGGAACGATTAAAGGATAACCTTAGAGGTTTTACAAGGAGAAAGGAAATATTCAAAATTCTCAAGAATAAAAATGTTGATAAAGGAAATATGACATAATTATAATGTTGCCAAGTGGGGCACGTGTTAAACCACGAGAAAGTATGGATCGAACCAGTAATGGTCGAAATTGTTCAGGGCAATTAGGACTTAAGATAAAAGATGTTCTAATTATGATTGAGAGTCAGTCATGACAGTGATTAACCTCTAAAGACTGAGGCAATAACTTATGGGAAAAAAATGGTGATTTTTTTTTATGTTTACTCATCAGATTTTAAGGAAAGCATTTTCACATAAGCTGTGATTGAAATAAGGTAGAAAATTTATTTGGAGGTGGTTAAAATGACATTGACTGTAAGGAAATTTTACTATCAGGAAAGGCTAAAGAGGTGGCCGACACTTTAAAGGTAAGAGGATAATTATAGGCGCTTGTGCCAAAAGGATACAGTGATGATGGTTAAAACTGTGAAGGTTGTATTATGGTTTGGAAGATTGACATTCCTTCTGATGACTGTGCAATACCCAACCGTAATAGTAGTTGGTAAAGGTTTAATTCGTGTAATCGCCATGAACGGGCTATCTATCTTAGAAGGTCCTATCTTGAGATAAGCCAGGACCATGTTTCAAAAAGGACTAGACGAACCTTTGAGTTAAGTCTTCTATTTAAGGCATATGATTAAGAATGGTATTAACCTGCTATCGTTGCTTTGATTGAAACTCTTCTGCAATTTTATCTACTTCATGTCATGAAAGTACGTCAGAGTTTGGAGTGTTCTTCATGAATTGTGATTGGTGGTTATGTTAACTCCTTAGGAGAATTAGATACGAGATGTATGGACTCCGTATGGTTAGCTATTAAGACTTCATGGAAAATGAATGACTACAGTAGGTCAGTGGTGGACCATAGTAAGGCAGCAATGATTCTGCGAGTAATGAGCTGATTACAACCGTGAGAGTTGTATTGGAATGGGTGTTGAGATTGAGTACCACTAATCGGGTCATGGTAGTGTATAAGTTATCATTGATAGACTAATTAAGTAGAGTATCTACCTAGTGAATTATTATTCTTTCTTATCAATAGAGAGTCGTATTATTATACGAGGAAGGTTGCGGTGCAAGCATAGAATTCTAGTAACGATGATGTATAGAATGAGATCCCAGATTCGATTTTCGATGTCGAGGGAGTTTCAAAGGTGATTGTGTATAAGCTCGAGGAAGAGCATGGGTCCATAGAATGATGGACGGAATAGCAAAAATATTTAGGCATGTGAAATAGGATGCTATAATACTTGATGTTGATATAAATACATATATGTTTTGTTCTCCTATGACAAACCTCTATAGTTCAGAGGTAGATTCCAAGCCAGATATTTTGTGGCAGTATATTTTTTTTTTCTTCATATATACAATTCTCTTCAGTTCGTTCTTTTCTCTTCTTTTCATTTCATGTAAGCTGAGAAGAACAACCCTTCCAGAAAGGGGAGGTATTGCCGAATGACTATCTATCTGTGTGATAGAAGCCTAGTAGGATACCAGCTATTGTTTAATTGCTTGTCAAGTACTAAAGGCTGGCCACCTTCTGTACTAACTATGCGATATAACAAGTGTTCATGATCTTAGTGATCTCTCAACAAATTCCTTTACTTCTATTTGATTGATCAAATTTTGGAAAATAGAAGCAACTGAAAAAGGAGTAATAAAGTGGTGGTAGTATGCGGAATGGGAACACATTCGTGATACTAAGGTTGACGTGGTTATTAAAAGGTTATAGAACGCTAACGAGCAAAAGTATAACCAGTATAATATTAGGAACGGAAGGTAGTAGCGATTACGAACTGGAAAAGAATGGGTTTTGAGAAGCAGAAGCTCTAATGTTAAAAGCAATAATGAGAGTCTGTGCAATAGACTTGAAAGAATTTGGAATGATCACTTAATTCGGATTGAGTTATCTTACGACAATAGATCATATGTCATTATCGAGATGTCACCTTATGAGATCATTGAGGGAAGACAATGTCGATCTCCCTTATGTTAGGATGAAGTTGTAGAGCGCAAGATGCTCGGACCCGCAGTAGTCCAAAGGACCAAGAATATGATAGATCTAATCAGAGGACGGCTGGTAGTAGCCCAAGATGGTCATGATAAGTATGTTGATTTGACATGAAAGGATAAAGAGTATGAAATAGGGGACCTAGTAATGTTATAGGTATCCCTTGGAAAGGATTGATGAGGTTCGGAAAGAAAGGAAAGCTAAGTCTACAATTTGTTGGACCCTTGGATATATTAAGACGTTTGGGAAGTTAGCATATGAGCTAGCCCTACCCCCGAACCTGTAGCAAGTTCATAACGTGTTCCACGTATCAATGTTATGGAAGTGTAATTCGGATGCCAGACAAATAGGGGCATATGAGCGCATAGACATGCAACCAGACGTAACCTATATGGAGCAACCAGGAAGGGTATAGAGTAAAAAGGAACGAGTGCTTAGGAGAAGGGTTATCAAACTAGTAAGAGTTTGATGGTAGAACCACAATGTGGGAAAATTTACTCGAGAGTTAGAAAGTGCAATGCTAAGAGAGTATCCCTATTCACTTTCTATCTGATTCCGGGACGGAATCCTTTTAAGGAGGGGAGACTGTAATAACCCCAATTTTTGGGAAATTTTTGAAACCCTTATGAATAGTGTTTTTGCTGAATGAGAAAACTTTTCATGCCACACTATGTAGGGGTTCTGATATGGATATTCTGAGATTTTATTAGTACTTTATATGGGATATAAGTGTATGTAAAGATCGTCAGAATCCAAATCCGAACACTTTGATTTTTCCCGGAAATTCACAAGATACGGAGAGAATTGAGTATAAGGTAACATGATAAAAAGGATTTAAATTAAAGGATTATAGGAGAGGATCATAAAAGGAATATAATATATTGAGAAAGGTTAAGGGAACCTGAGTAATAAGATCCCGGGTATGATCCCTCAAACGATAAACGAGAACGAAAGATAAGCGAACCGTAAAACAAATAAGTGATCAAGAGACAAGCTTGTACAAGAAGCCAGGGATTGTGACATCATCAAACCACAAGGTGTGGACAAGTGGGAGCATTATGACATGTGCAAGGTGACATAAGCATGACATGGGAAGGAAGGAGGTGTGGTGGCTTTGTAACCACACAAATTCAAGGGCAAGAAGGTAATTGACTAAAGCAAGCACAAAAACCAAGCAACCAAGCCAAGCAAATCATTTTTCATCAAAATCAAAAAGAAACCAAGGCATTGTTCTTCATGCTCTCGGCCAAAACAGAATCAGAACACTAAAACTGCTGTATCTCCTTCATTTCTCACTCAAATATTGTGTTCTATAGCTCATTAGAAAGGTATTGAGATGGCCTACAACTCTTGTTCACAAGTCTCGTCCAAATAATCACGGTAAGACCCTCATTTTTACAGTTCTTTAAATCGGACTTTTAGAAACTTCAAAGCCTAACTTTGTGTTCTTGATTTCTTTGGAAAGATCAAGCTTGTAGGAGGCTCCCTAAGGCTTCCTAGCAACTTAACACCTCCCAAGGAAGGTATAAAATTCAAACCCTAGCCTTTACTTTATTTGTTAGTAAGTTTAATGGTTGGTGTTGTGAAATGAGAAGCATGGATTGTGATTATTAGTAGTTTGGTTTGATTTGGAAGTGTTTTGGTAATTGAAGCTTGATTATAGTTCATAGGTCTTGATTGTGGTTGTTTGAGTTGAAAACCTTGGAGATTATGGACTGATGTGGTATGGTTTAGGTGAAGTTTTGTTTTATTGATGGTTATGAGTTGGTTGGTGGTTAATTGGAGTAGTTTAAACATTGGTAATCGCGTAAACATAGCCGTCGTAACGTCCGATTTTCTTTGGACTGTTTTTGTGCATAACATTAGGACCCGAGAACCCCCTGCTAGATTATGACCACTGCCATGATTAGATAGCTCATGTTACGAGCTTCGTTTTGATATGTAGTTCGTTCGATTCCGATGCACGGTTTAGGAGAAACGACCGTTTCAAGTAACGGCGTTTCGCGAACGAAACTTTTCCCCTCGCCTTACTTTGAAACATAGGTTAAAGACCAAAAAGGGTTAATTAATGCATGAAACATTTATGGCAAGTGTGTTAGGCAGTTGGTAAGACACTCGCGAAGGAATCGCCTTAAAACTCGTAAAGGTTAAATTATTAAAAATGGTGGAGCCGAGGGTACTCGAGTGACTTAAGAGAATCAGTAAGCGCAAAACGAGCGTTAGAGTCTGAGTTGGTTAGAGTATAGATTTACAAGTGACTTTGGTTTAATTCCAACTTACTTGTTGTTTATAGGTTACCAGACTCGTCCCGAGCCATTCGTAACCCCAGTCGCTCAGGCAAGTTTTCTACCCGTTATACTGTTGTTGTGATGTAAATATATGTATATGCATTATCTTGTGATATTGCATGATTGTTATTAGCAAATTTTACGATATATTGGAGCATGCTAATATGGTATATATGCATGTCTGTTTCGTAATCTGGTTATCTATCTGTTGATTTCAATGCTTATAGTTGCATAATACCTATGCTAGAAATAAGCAAGTAGTTGCGTATACCCTTAGTATAGGGGATAAAAGGTGAACATATTTCTAAACCGGGAGTCGATGTTCCCGAGTATATATATATATATATATATTTATTTATATATATATATATATGGATATAGTTTTTAAAACTATTAATCGAATAAGGTTTGTTCGATAACTTTAACTTTATTTTATTATTGAATATTATTTCAAATATTATTCGAAGGCGTATGACTCCTTTACATTATTTATTGAATATTATTTGAATATTCATTTGAGGATGTATGACTCCTTTATTTTATTTAATGAATATTATTTATAATATTCATTCGAGGTATTATGACTCAGCTTATTTTATTTATTGAATATTATTTGAATATTCATTTGAGGATCTATGACTCCGATTATTTGCTGAGATATATTCTTTATTTTATTAAAGAATAAGGTGTCGATAATCAAACTTATTTTTGATTATTCAAATAAAGATATTACTTTCGTATAAGTATATCTTTGATTATTTGCTATTCATTTCAAGTATAAGTTTTAATACTTCTACTTCAATTATTTTATAAAGATTATCTTTTATGGGAATATTATTTAAATAATAATATTCAGACATTTTCTAAATATTCTGGGGACTGATTTACTTCATTAAATCAGTTTTACTCCAAACACTCTTTAAAGTGTTTTCGAGTCTTTAAAATGATTTTCAAAAGTTAGAGCGGATCCCAAAACTATTTTTATATTTAAGATCTTCCTTTTAAAAAGGGGATTTAAATACTCGCTCAAAACCTGGGGGATCCGGCTCGATGGTGTGTTTTATATTCGCAACAAGGTTGATGTCTTGGTAAAAGAGTTTTTGATTACTTACCCAATATTCGGGAAGTAAAATTCTTGGAACAAGTTAATCCATTAACAGGCATCGCCTGGGAAATATCGGTGAGTTTTCCTTTCCAACTAGGTACGACTTCTTGGTGGAGCCGTATCAACAAGTTTCTACTTGGGGAAAGGGGGAAACGAGCTTTACGTTTCTGAGTCATGGATTTCATCTGAACTAGGAGTGGCGTAAGTGGTCGAGTAGCGCCGGCCCAGCCTTATTATATTGGCCCAAATGGCCTGGAAGTTCCGCTAAGGCGGTCCATTCCTTAGGAGTTCAGTGTTCGGTTGACAAGTAAATCCGACAGGTTCTCCTCTACATGTAGAAAATGGTGGGGTTGTACTACTACGACTGATCATCGTAAGTGGTCTTCCTGGCGCGGTAAACTCCCGTAATGAGTTCATCATCCAATTGGATATTTCTGCAACACTACCCAAAGCACTTCGATAGAAAGGCTACGGTTGGGCGATTGTTGAGTGTTGGCAGGGTCAAGTTTTCAAAATAATGTTTGCATCAAATGAAGTATCTCATAACTTCATTTTATTTTGATGATATTTTAAATGTTGAATCTATTCAAGTATTATCTTGTAGTCTCGTCTATGTGATGAACTTTTGAAACTGATTATAACTTGAACGGTGGTAGTTCAAGTAGTATTGGGAAAGATATAAGTATATTGGGGTATTTGGTAACCTCATCTTTTAAACTTATATCTAATTAATAATTGTCTTATGTATGACAAAGATTTTCAGAAAAACGTTGAGACAAGGTTAGATATATGAGATCACCTTGCAACGATATTTTTTTCATACAGTTACACACTAGGACTTTGTGTATATTATGCATGGAAGAGGACTTCCAATATTTTGAAAAGTATATATGTATATATACTGAATATTTTGCGACTTCATCGCATTAAGTTATCAACTTGGTTCATTTCTTTTGACCAAGACTTTCATGAGTATTATGAGTAGGCTCATATATTGTAAATCATTATACATATTATTTTGGTGGGCTTGCTGCTCACCCTTGCTTTCTTCTTTCATCACACAACAACAGTTAGGAAAGATGGCCAGACCCCAGCAGACCCAGCGCAAGCGCGTGGGAAGCGTCCCGCGTCTTCCCGTTGATGTTGTAGTTGCTATAGCTGCAGAGGTAGATCTATTGTAGATCAGACCATCTACTTTTGAGAATCAATTATGTATAATTATAACTTGTGGCAGATAATGGCAATTAACTGTAAATTTATCAAGTAATCATTTTGGGTTGTAATAACTTTTAAATTGTGGATTCAAAGACTTGTACTTATTTAAATTTCATCTCTGAGACTATAACGGGTTGTGGTGTGTGTTAGTGTGGGGTCACAGCATAAGGTTATTTATTATTAATTAAGTGAAGTGATATTGTGGAAAGAAAGACCGTGACGACCCGGATCCCCGACCCCGGATCTGGGGGTGTTACAAAAATGGTTTTCTAGTAATAGGGGTGAAAATTCCGAAGTGGAAGTTTCCTAACAGTGGGTTGTTTTTGACGTCCGTACTCCGCGCGATCTCGGCTCCAACATTTTTATAAAATTTAAAAATCAACATTCATACTTGAAATTTTTATGGAAGCTAATAAACTCTATTTATTACTCTCTGTAAAAATTTTATGATTTTTAAATATTTTTAAGTCAATCATTTATATTTACAAAGTTCGTAATTTATAGCAGTTTTGTCGCGTAAATCCCTTTTACTAAAACAGTCATAATTTTTTATCCGTAAATCGGAATCAAGCGATTCAAGCACCTAAATGATCCTGATCACATTTTATATCATAATCAAGTGTTACTTTCTAATAAACTACAGTTTATACATTCGGGAACTTCTGCAGAAACTTAAGTTGAGTTTTGTTCGTTTTAACGAGGTTACGATTACGATTCGAGTTTCGTTTACGTCTTAAATCATTATACCACCATCAACAATCATCAAATAATCATATCAACACTAATTCCTCTTGAGGAAACAATCATTAAACTTAAAACTAATTAACTAAACATCAAGATAATATCAAATCAATCATCAAAACCATACTTATATCCAAGATCCTTACTTTTCTTGAAACTTAAAACTTAAAAAAGGTTTGGATGAATGTTTTTACCTTTATTGAAGCTTGTTAATACTTAATAAGTCCTAAGATCCTTGATAAAGCTTTGTTCTAGCTTTAGGAGCCTTAAACTTTCATGAAAAATCAAAAAAACAAGTTAGTGATTTTTGGAGTTACTATTCACCCTCAACTTCAAATATTTTTATAAAATTGAGAACTTCATGGATGGGCATAAAATTTGGTGCGTGACTTACCCATGATATGAAAGAGGTTTGGTAAAAATTTGGTGATTTTTGAATGAGTAGATCATGAGATATGAATTTTTCTTTCCATGGTGTTCTTGAAAATCAGCATGGAGTTTTTGGAGAGAGAGAAATTTTGTGAGCTTCTTGCTTGCTTCTTGATTGCTTCTTGCTTGCTTCTTGAATAAGACTTGTGTTATATATTTATATATTCTCTATTATATAACCTAGAATAGATTTATGTTGGCAAATCCTTGGACAAATCTTTCTAGCCTTTCTAGATTACAAGCTAAGCTAGTAGTTTAGTCTTTAGCTTACTATTTTCTAGCCTTAGATGATCATTCCTATAACCTTAGCTTACTATTTGATAAAGTAACCTTGGTTACTTTCCTACCATGGTTAGTTAGTGTGATATATTTATTTAATCATTTACGCATTTGTTCGGTCGCTTAAACATTTTCGTTATAATTTCTCGTAAACGGTTCGTGGTGTAAATCCTTTCGTATTTATTCTTTATGTTTTAAAGTATCATCCTTGGATATAAATCCGTAGGGTTTTAAATTCGTAATTATATTGTGATTCCCGTAATCCTCGATGGTTCGTAAATACGGTCATTTTTCAAAGTTCGTTCTCTTCAAAAATTAATAGCATTTACACACACTCATTTGGTACGTATAATCATGTTATCAACTCCAAAACTCAATTTCTCATGCACAACATAGTGTGGGCTAAAAAGTTTTCCCCGTCTGCCGGGGTTCCTATTCATTAAACATTTTTACAAAGTCCCAAAAATTCGAGTTATTACAACTTATATCTTAAGGAGATTGTGATACGACATGGAGTTCCAGTATCTATTATATTTGATCAAGATCGACATTTCAATTCAAGATTTTGGAGACAATTTCAAGAATGCCTGGGAACCAAATTAAATATGAGTACCGCTTATCATCCGCAAAAAGACAGACAAAGTGAAAGGACTATTAAAATAATTGAAGATATGTTACGAGTCTGCGCGATTGATTTTGAAGGTAGTTGGGATGAACATTTACCGCTAGTAGAATTTTCTTACAATAAAAGCTATCATGCAAGAATTGGGATGCCACCTTGTGAAGATCTATATGGAAGAAAATGCAGATCACCTGTGTATTGGGATGAAGTTGGAGAATGCAAAATTTTAGGTCCAGAATTGATTCAACAACCCAAGGAGAAGGTAGAACTTATCCGAAAGCGACTCGAAGCAGCGCAACATCGACAACGCAAATATACAGATCAAGCTAGAAAAGATATGGACTAGCAAGAAGGAGAACATGTATTACTCAAGATATCGCCATGGAAAGAATTGACCAGATTTGGCAACAAGGGCAATATGAAGCCACGATATCTTGGTCCATTTGAAATCTTGAAGAAAGTCGGGAAAGTTGCGTACGAGTTAGCTTGACCACCTCACATGCAGCATATCCATAACATGTTTCACGTGTCAATGCTTTAGAGATATAAACCTGATTCTAGACATGTAATAGAATATAAGCCAATAGAGATTCAACCTGATTTGTCTTATATGGAACAGCCAATAAGAATTCTAGATTAGCAAAAGAAAGTATTGAAAAATAAGTCAGTACCTTTGTACGCGTTTTGTGGAGAAATCCTATGGTTGAAGAGTCAACCTGGGAACTTGAGAGTGAAATGTTAGAAAAGTATCCCCAGTTATTTTCATAGCGAGATTCTGAGGACATGATCCTATTAAGGGGAGAATGATGTAACGCCTGGGAAATTACGCTTATATTATATCGTAATAAAGATAAATTTTGTGTTTTAGTATGTCATTTATGTGTAATTAGTTATAAAATCCTAATTGTTACGTGTTATGTGTATTCTGTATTGTCCGGGTATTTTTCGGATATTTTATTTCGTATATAAAGCCTTCGTATCAAAAGTTATACGACCCGAACTATGATTTAATAGATGATATTTTAAATAAAATAATTGGCCTTATTTTTCATAGAACGGCTTATACCATCGTGTTATTCTGAACATCTAGATCTTTTATAAATTTTCTTATTTCGCGAAAAATGACTTTTCCGGGCACCATTGGGTGTTAAAAACCCCATAAAAATCATTTTTTTATTTTTCAAAAACTATAGGACTTTCATTTATACCATTTCTTTTCATTTTTGAATTATTCACATTTTTTGGGAATTTTTGGCACAAATATTGTATATATTAATTATTTAAAAATTAAAATTTAATACTCAAAAATTATGAAATTAGGGGCCAATTAATTTTAAAAGATGTACAATTAGGGCCTTAATTTTGATTAGGATTATTATTTTACCTATTATAAATGTCCTAATTTTTTATTTAATTATTATTAATTCATTATTTTAAATCAGAAAATTATCAAAAATTCTCTACAGTGGGGTCGGGTTTGTCAGAATCGGGTCGAAGAATTAACCAGTGATTTTGATCGATTTTCTGCACCAAATCAAGTGATTTAAGTACTCAAATCAAAGGTTTTGATCTGTTATTTCTGTTTCTACCATCAATTTCATCTTTTAAAACATATATTTTCATTTTTGATTTCTAGGGTTTATGTTCGAATTGGGTCTTTTTGATTCTAGGGTTATTAGGATGGTTTGATGATTGCTATAACTTCTCTGTGATTTTTATAGCTGATTCATGGTATTTAATTGAACGAACGATTCCTAGATAGTGATATTCGATTATTAGGGTTTATACTTAATTTTGATTTATACGTTTTTGATTTTGGTGAATATTTGGTTCTTGAGATGTTAGGTGTTTGATTGTAGAGTTCATAAGCTTTGATTTGAGCTATTAAAATCGAAGGTTCATGTACAGATGAGCCAAATCAATGTTTGGCCGAAGTTTGAGTCGGTTTGATCGGAGAATCGAACCCAAGGGTTATTACGGCTAGTTGTGGCCTGAATTAGAAAGAGGAAGTGATTTGGAATGGTTTGGCATAAAAAACATACCAAACGCTAGTGATTTTGGCCTGAATTTGGCTCGCCGGAATCTGCTCTGGTGGCAGGTTTCTAGGCAAAATCAGACGTGTTCTTCTCGACCCGGATTTTGACTCGTTTGACCCGAATAATTGACCCGGTTTTGATCTGTTGTTGTTAGGTTTCTAGGAAAATTAGTTTTATTAATTATAAAATCAGTTTTTATTTATTTTATAGATTGATTTATTAATCATTTAATTAATTGATTTATATTTTAAATAATTCTGAAATATTTTCTAAAAATTAGAATTATTTATTTCTTTAATTATTTATTATTAATTATTAATTATTTAAAAATGATTAAATATTTTGATAATTAATCAAATTATTTTCAATAAATCATAATAAATTCATTTTAATTCCAAAAATTATGGAAAAATCATTTTTAATTCTTACTTTTACTAAATAATTATTTAAAAATATTTTTAGGGTTTAATAATTAGTAATAATTATTTATATTAAATAATAAATTAATTTATCTGTATTTATCAAATAATAATTGAACCGATTATCTGATTTAAGCGACAGGAAAGCCCTCTGACTCAGAAAAATGATCTGTTTTCATTAAAAATAGTAGTAAATCCTAATTCCTTTTAGAAGTGATTCGACTTTCGATATTTAATTAGTTGTAAGCCTTATTGCATATAAAAACGAGTCCAATAAATCCCGAAAAATAGGAAACGAACTAGATATTGTTTAGTTAAGAGAATAGTGAGTCGATTTCGATTCTAAAAATTATTTTAAACCTAGAATGACTATGTGATTTATGTGCTTATGTGAATTATGTGGTTAATTGAGTCTCATTTGCTAAGAATTAGTATACGAGTTAGTAATACGCGTATGGGTAGACGATGAGGGCTATATGAAGGCGGTTTGAGACACGATTGAGATGCAGAATGACTAAATAAGTCTATTTCTTTGATAGAAGCAAATCCAACGAGGTGAGTCGAGTCGGTGATAGAAGACGGTGAAGTACTTGGAGTAGATCGCGAGAAAGGCAAGTTTTTCCCCTATCCTAATTTCAGAATAGTGAAAGTACTTCAGATTCTTATCGCAATTGCACACTAATGACTCATGTTCACAAACACTGATACACAATTATTATTCCTTAGTTCATATTTCATTTAGATTCCTGATTTATCCTAATTCGTTGAATCCCCTATTCATATTTCAATAGTTATACACATATACATATATTTTGATATATTCTGGTGTTGGAATATATCAAAGCATACCGATTTTTCCGGTTGCTCCTCTATGGATTGGATGGTGACGATTGGGATTAGGTTTACACTTGATCCTAAGGACCGGGAATTAACCGGATCCTTGTGTTGGGACGTGGATCCTGGGTACCCGAATGAATCTATACATTAAGGTATAGATCTGCACTGTATCCTGGCTGATCAGCAGGATATAGGTGCGAACTTGTGTCCAGTTTAGTTCATTTGACATTCGCCGATAGTGGACTTTATTCTTTTCTCGTGAGGTTATATCTTTGCAGATATAACCAAATTACCGATACATTTAACTTACTATAACACTGTTAATATATTGCGGATTTGCTGAGCAACTTATGGCTCACCCCTTTCTTGTTATTATTCACCTTATTCTATTCAGTTAAGTGAAAGGAATATGTCCTAAGTCCAATCATGTATTAGGATTTATGAATAACTTTTATGTAATCTGTTTTGATTTTATTGATATTAATAAAAGACTTGTTTTGTTTTTATTACGGGCTTTATCTATTTAAGTGTTTAAATAAGATATACCATAGTTTAGAGTAAAGCTTTTTATGGATTATGATGAGATCATAATAGTGAGACCTAAAAAGATGATAACTCTAAACTTAAATAGTTACTGGTCATAGGATTACTAACTGGTAATTAATAATCCGCAAAGATCGGTACATACTATGCTTGCTTCATTATGAAGGATGTCTGTTCTCATAGACATTTGTATGGTGACACTATAGCTAGTATGTAGGTGCTTATTATAGAATAAGTTCACTGAACATGACTCGCACAGCTGAACAACTGATGGAGTTCACTCACCTGTCAGCAGTTGTTCACATAGTGATAATTGTACAAGTATCCTTAGAGTTGAGGTCATCATAGTCATCTTGTGTACACTGAACTATGCTTTGGTTTAGTTCTTAGTCTCCAGGGACAATTATTAGGGCTCTTCTGGGTATAGGAATTTGTACACGAAGATAGTGTATGATCAATAAAGGATCTACCCCTTCCAGTGAAGGAAGCGAATGTTCAAGGCTGATCCACTTATGCTAGTTCAGGAATCTCTGGCCAGAGTGAATGAAATTAGAAAGGAGTTTCTAATTTGCATAGAACTACGCATAGTAAATGGTAAGCAAAGTGATTGAATTAGATAGGCTTGACACGAGATCCATGCCTTGTATTTAATCAGGACATTGTAGGGTAGAAGGAGTTTATTGTACGGTAACTATTCACTGACAGGTTCTTGGTATTCTAAGCAGTGAATTCACATTATCCGGATATTCGCGATATTTTGAGAAGCATCACTCACGATGTAGAATAAATGTGATTAATTAATTAATCATATTTAATAAATTAGAGAATTTATATAAATAATGATAAAATAGTTTTATTATTATTTATTTCTACTACCGGCTTAATATTGAACCAACAAGGTCACACCATAAAAAGAGAATGATTTATTGGTGGATGAATTAATTAATAATGACTAATAATTATTTATTTGTGAAATAAATAATTATTTGGCAAATTTAATAATTGATTAAATGAGATTTAATTGATTATAAATTAATTAAGAAAAGTTCTTAATATTATTAATTAAGGATTTAATTTTTGGAAATTAAATCAAGAGAGAGAATTATTTCTAAAGTGTTTAGAAAAAGGATTAATGATTAAAAGGTGTTTTAATTATTAATGAGAATAATAAATGGGATAATAATAATAATATTTATGGGAAAATTTCAGCTGCAAATTTTGCCTATAAATACACTATTATAGACCCTAATTTTATTCCAACCACGAAACCCGAAAACCCAAAAAGTTTGGAAAACCCAATTCTCTCCACCTCCTTCCTCCTCCTTAACATCGTTTTCTTGGTGGATACCGGTGGAGTGCTTCACACTTGAGGAGCAACTGCTAAGGATCTCTGATCGTTATCTCCGAATTATTTTTAAAGGTTAGATTCGATCCCTCGAATTTTTATTCACGATTTATATGCTTTTTATTTGGATTTTGTATGTGTAAAAGTGTTTTTCCATGACCCCGCTGCGTTAAAAATCCAACAATGGTATCAGAGCATAGGTTGTATACATATAGATCTGTGGTAAAAATTTCAGAATTTTATGTGCTTGTTTGAATTAATTATGATTTTTACAAGTTATATTATGGATTAATTTTGTCTAATGAGAAATCGTTTCTCAGAATAATTTTGAATGTTGATCTGGGTTCTACAAGTGTTGTAGATCGTCTGGGTATTTTTTTAATAATTTTATGATGTATAGATTTTTTATTATGAATTTTTGAAGTTCTTATAATTAAAATTCATAATTTAATAAGTATAATTATATGTATATATAGTATATATATATTTATATCATCTGCACATCTGCTGCTGTTGCTGTACTCCTGCTGCTGCACGGAACCAGGTACAGTCAGGTAAGGCGGCTGTCAGGCACGTTTTTCGAGAAGAGAGAAGACGGCTGCTGCAAAAAAAAAAATAGGGGTGTAACGCATTCTGGGAATGCGTTACACACCTGTGACGCATTCACGGAATGCGTTACACCTTTTAAATGGCTTAAAAGGCTGTAACGCATCACCGAAATGCGTTACAGGGCTTGTAACGCGTTCCTGTAATGCGTTACAGCCCTTCTGTTGATTTTAAAATTGATTTTCTAGGAGTTTCGTAACTCCGTTTTAGGCGTGCAATATACCGTTAGATTCATTTTTTCGAGACGGATCTAATGGAGTGATCAATTTTAGTTTATATAAAAGTTTTGAACTGTTTATATTTCCATGAAGTGTTTTAAAGCTATTTTTTTAACTATTTTAGTTGCTTTTAAATGCTTCATGTGATACATAGAGATGTATAATGCTTAGACCAATATGCTAGATGATGTAAAATGCCTACCTTGATGTTTATTCATGTTTATATATGTGATATATGCTTAGTTTATCATGCGATGATAGATTTAGGTGAACTTAAATGAACATAAGGCGTTTGTTAGACAACCTAGTATAGTGAAATTGTTTCATAACCTTAAGAACAATATTATGAATACAATCATGAGATTCTTGCGTTTGTGAAACACGTAATTGAATATGAATTTTCGATATGAGAGAAAGGATGATTCTGTCAACAACAGATTTCGATCTGTAAGAAAGGGTTATTAAGTGACGCCTCTTGACAATGCTCCACCCGATCTGGGAATCATCTGATTATTGATTATTGATTTGAAATATTTAATTTAAAAGGAAGAATCTCTTTATAATATGATTATGATTGTAACGTAATATAATCCCTCTAAAATTAAATAATATCAAGTAGTAATTGGCCAATGACACAACGGGCTTGTGTCGGTCATAGCCTTCCAACATGATAGAAAAGTAGTTCTTATTTTTGAATCATTGTCGGTTCGTGCTACAGCTGAGGGCTTTAATTTCGAAATAAGAAATACTTGTCTATTACATAGAGATGTGTACATTGAATAAGAATCTAAAGGTCGGTACGTGCTACAGCCGTGGGCCTTTGGGGACTGATTCAACTGCACGAGAATGTTGGGTTAGACTTGACTTAGAATATTGAGTTTGTCGTGCTACAGCCGAGACTCAATTATTCAAGAGGCTAAAGTTTGATTAGGGAATAACATGAGATGTAATTGACAAGAGTTGTCTGCCTATTGAACATTACATGGCGGTTCGTGCTACAGCCGGGGTCGTGTAATGGAATGTAGGATCCCTATTCCCACTAGCATTATGAATGCTTAATTTTTTACGTAGGGGGTTGAATAAATTAGGAAAACTAGTGGGAGCCACTTATGAATAAAGACCCGATTCATATAGTGTTTTAAAATGAAATCGAATATTTGCTAAGTGTTGTTATGTGTTTATCATTTACAGATTTACTTTGTACGTTATGTCTTCTGCACTATCACTCAGGAGCATACTAGATGCTCACAAATTGACTGGTCCTAATTATGCTGACTGGCTTCGAAACTTGAGAATTGTTCTCAGGATTGAAAAGCTAGAATACGTGATTGACTCACCTAAGCCTACTGAACCTGCTAGTGATATACATAATGATGAACATGTTATGTATCGTAAGTGGATAGATGATGCAAATGTTGCTCAATGCATCATGCTAGCTTCCATGAACATTGAGCTACAGAAGCAACATGAGCATATGGATGCTCACACTATCCTCATGCATCTATGCTTGCACTATCCTCACACTATCCTTAAATAGTTCCTTGTCATAGGATTACTAACTGGTAATTAATAATCCGCAAAGATCGGTACATACTATGCTTGCTTCATTATGAAGGATGTCTGTTCTCATAGACATTTGTGTGGTGACACTATAGCTAGTATGTAGGTGCTTATTATAGAATAAGTTCACTGAACATGACTCGCACAGCTGAACAACTGATGGAGTTCACTCACCTGTCAGCAGTTGTTCACATAGTGATAGTTGTACAAGTATCCTTAGACTTGAGGTCATCATAGTCATCTTTTGTACACTGAACTATGTTTTGGTTTAGTTCTTAGTCTCCAGGGACAATTATTAGGGCTCTTCTGGGTATAGGAATTTGTACACGAAGATAGTGTATAATCAATAAAGGATCTACCCCTTCCAGTGAAGGAAGCGAATGTTCAAGGCTGATCCACTTATGCTAGTTCAGGAATCTCTGGCCAGAGTGAATGAAATTAGAAAGGAGTTTCTAATTTGCATAGAACTACGCATAGTAAATGGTAAGAAAAGTGATTGAATTAGATAGGCTTGACACGAGATCCATGCCTTGTATTTAATCGGGACATTATAGGGTAGAAGGAGTTTATTGTACGGTAACTATTCACTGACAGGTTCTTGGTATTCTAAGCAGTGAATTCATATTATCCGGATAGTCGCGATATGTTGAGAAGCATCACTCACGATGTAGAATAAATGTGATTAATTAATTAATCATATTTAATAAATTAGAGAATTTATATAAATAATGATAAAATAGTTTTATTATTATTTATTTCTACTACCGGCTTAATATTGAACCTGCAGGGTCACACCATAAAAAGAGAATGATTTATTGGTGGAGGCATTAATTAATAATGGCTAATAATTATTTATTTGTGAAATAAATAATTATTTGGAAAATTTAATAATTGATTAAATGAGATTTAATTGATTATAAATTAATTAAGAAAAGTTCTTAATATTATTAATTAAGGATTTAATTTTTGGAAATTAAATCAAGAGAGAGAATTATTTCTAAAGTGTTTAGAAAAAGTATTAATGATTAAAAGGTGTTTTAATTATTAATGAGAATAATAAATGGGATAATAATAATAATATTTATGGGAAAATTTCAGCTGAAAATTTTGCCTATAATTACACTATTATAGACCCTAATTTTATTACAACCACGAAACCCGAAAACCCAAAAGTTTGGAAAACCCAATTCTCTCCACCTCCTTCCTCCTCCTTAACATCGTTTTCTTGGTGGATACCGGTGGAGTGCTTCACACTTGAGGAGCAACTGCTAAGGATCTCTGATCGTTGTCTTCGAATTATTTTTAAAGGTTAGATTCGATCCCTCGAATTTTTATTCACGATTTATATGCTTTTTATTTGGATTTTGTATGTGTAAAAGTGTTTTGCCATGACCCCGCTGCGTTAAAAATCCAACATTAAGAAGGAAAATAAAATCTATCAGGACTCGAGTGGTAAAGAAACGAGCAAGTCGCGGGACCCTCTCATACCCAAGATGTTAATCCCAATCCAGGAAGAAAGCTTTGAGTTTCCTGAGCAGGGATAGTGTAGATAGTTAATGTGTGTGTGTTTGAATAATTGAGAAAAGTAGTTTAAAACTTGCTAGCAATGGGTTGTAATAAAGAGAGTTTTTAAGATTTTAAATTTGGTTTGTCATAATGTTAGATTATGGTTCTTGTTTTCATACTTCAACCTAAAAAGTTCCTGGTTAGTATAAAATGGGTTTAGATATATATTTGTTTAGTTGTTATACAGGTTTGGTGATTAGCTAGTAACCCCCAGACTTATACCCCGGGTTTGGAGGGTGTTACAACACTCCAATAAATGGCTAGCACAATGCTAAATGAATATCGTCGACCTAAATATTTTTGGGTCAAGGCTATATCAACAACTTACCATATTCTTAATCAGATTTTGCTACGACCTATAAAGCAAAAGACTCCTTACGAGCTCTATTTTGGTAAAAATCTGAAACTAATTTACTTTCGAGTATTCGGAAGTAAATGCTTCTTATTAAATTCAAAAGATTACCTTATAAAGTTTGATCCTAAATCAGACGAAGGTATATTTCTTGGATAGTTGAATAATAGTAAAGCCTATCGAATTTTTAATCTAAAGTCGCTGTGGTGGAAGAATCAATGAATGTTGCATTTGATGAAAGTAAACAGCAGCGAAATATAAAGATCTTATCGACCAATAAATGTTGAACAAGATGATATTGAAAAGGTCATTCGACAATTCAAAAATATGGATCTCGGGACTCCCGTTCATAAAAATCCATTAGAATTAGACGAAAAGGAAGATGAACTTCCCAAAGAAATTCCCACTATAAAAAGTCATCCATTAGACAATGTGCTTAGAGACTTAAGGAAGGGAGTTCAAATGCGATCACAAGTTCAAAACATTATAAATCATCTTAGTTTTCTATCTCAAATAGAACCTAAGACTACAAAAGAGGCTTTATTAGACGAGGATTGGATCTCTACAACGTAAGAGTAATTACTACAATTTACTCGTAGTAAAGTGTGGGAACTTATCCCAAAGCCTCATGATACCTCCATAATTGGTACAAAATGGGTATTTCGAAATAAATTAGAGGAAAATGGAACGGTAGTTCAAAATAAAGTAAGATTAATCACACAAGGATATACCTAAATGGAAGGTATAGACTTTGATAAAACATATGCACCGATAGCAAAAATTGAATCAATTTAAATGCTATTGGCTTACGCGTGTCATAAAAAATTACAAAGTCTATCAAATGGATGTGAAATCCGCATTCTTAAACGGGATTTTGGAAGAGGAAGTATATGTAAAACAACCTTCCAATTTTGAAGATGCAACACATCCCGATTATGTCTATAAATTATATAAAGCTCTATGTGGCTCAAAACAAGTCCCAAGAGCATGGTATGAAGGGTTGAGCAAGTTCCTTCTAGAAAATAAATTGAAAATGGGAACAACCGATAAAACCTTATTTACGAGGCAAGATAAAGATGATATATTGCCCGTACAAATATACATAGATGACATTATATTTGGTTCTACAAATGATGCAATATGTAAAGAATTCTCTGAAAATATGAGCAGAGAATTCGAGATGAGTATGATGGGAGAATTAAACTTTTTTTTGGGATTGCAAATAAGGCAATCTGATGAAGGCATCCATATCTCTCAATCCAAGTATCGTAAAGAGATGTTGAAAAAATTTGAAATGGATAATGTCAAACCCATCTCTATTCTTATGTCTACATCCGATAAATTAACAGAAGATCCAAAAGAAATTCTCGTAGAGACAAAAAAATACAGGGGAATGATCGGCAGCTTGCTCTATATAACTACAAGTCATCCCGATATTCAATATAGTGTTTGTAAGTGTGCTAGGTTTCAAGTAGCACCAAAGTAATCTCATTTATCCGCAGTAAAAATGATATTGAGATATCTTAAAGGAACCACTGATGTTGGTCTTTGGTATCCAAAAGTAATACCATTTGACTTAGTATGTTTTTCTGACTCAGACTATGCCGGCATTTAGTCGACAGAAAAAGTACAAGCGGTACTTGTCAGTTTTTCGGGGGATGTTTAGTTTCTCGTTTTTAAAAGAAACAAAGTACGAGCGGTACTTGTGCACAAATATTGTGGATGAAGCAAACACTAGCTGACTAAAATATAAAATTTGATGTGATCTCAATCTTATGTGATAATATGAGTGCTATTGATCTTAGTAAAAATCCCGTATTACATTCAAGATCTAAACATATAGATGTGAGACATCATTTTTTACGTGATCATGTCAATAAAGGCGATATAAAAATGACTCATATTGATACTGAGTTCAATCTCACTGACATATTCACAAAACCATTAAATTCCGAAAGATTCACTAAACTCCGTTTGGATTTAGGAATGTTAAAATCTATAAAATAATGGTTCATATAAATAAATATAATGAGATTATTTGATAATTATAAAGACATCTCACGAAAAAGATATTTTCTCGATCAAGTTATTAATTTCATCTATAACTCAGAATAATCAATAAAGAAATTTATTGATCGGGTTTAATGTTACAACCGGTATATTTCTAGTTTAATTATATGTATATATATTTATATATATATATCAATAGAAAGTCAATTTTGTGCTTTTATGAGTCTTAAGGGTCATATTTTGTGAATTGTAAATTAATTTATTTTTTTAGAAAATTTTTGAGAAAAGAAATTCCTTTATTTGAGTAATTTGTGATATATTATTAAAAATATTATTTCATGGATTTTTTTATATCAAAACTTGTTTCCTTAACATTTTTGAAAGTGATCTCAAAAAGTTTCTAATATCCTAAACTATTTTATGGTATGACTTTTGTGATTTATAGATTTATATTTTTATTTATAAAATTCTTTCTCTAAAATGATATTTGATTAATAATTTTCCATTTACCATGATAACCTTGCATGCAAAAATCCACTCAATTGAAGGGAGGTGTATTGTTGTCAAATCCAACCCCACTAACTACACTTTAACTAGTCAATTTCCTAAGTTGACCTTGCATGCAAACCTTGTTAGTTTTGAAAGAGGGATAAAAGGTAAATATATATTCCATTATCATCAAACCACCACCATATCATCACCTTGTGTTATTTTCACCACTTACACACTCCAACTCACTCACCTCCCTCCTCTCTTCTCTCTCTCGGCCGAAGTCAAGCCCCCCCTGTTCACTTTCTTTCATCTTTTCTTCAAAAGTTCTTACAAGAAATCATTCTCTAAGCCTTGATCACTTGTTTAGTAAGTTAAATATTAAGTGTACTACTTGGTTTAAGCTTGCATGTTGAGTTTTGAGTGAAGCCTAGTGTTGAAAACCTTGATTCTTGTGAGTTTAAGGTTCAAAACAAAGACAAAGCATCAAGAGTGAAAATGATCAATGGTTGAGGGACTTCCTTGCCATTTTGTATGATCATTTCACTCCCTTAAATTTGGAATTGACTCTTTAAGAGCCGAATGGAGTAGAGTTTTATGTTCTTTGTTTGTGATTAAAAGTTATGTGAAGAAGTCTTGATTGCATGTCACTTTACAGCTAAATTTTTTATGGATCATGATCTTTAAAACCCTTGCATGTCATGAAATACTTGGGATATTGTATTTTAAATTATTGCATGTTTATTTTACACTCAGAATCTTAGAGTACTAGGAATGCATGTTGAAAACTAGACTATATACATGATTTTCGCTTTAAGTTCGATTGTATACCTTAAATGTAACTTGATTTGCTAAAAAGATGATTATACTTTTCTTGATAAGTGCTTTATTATTAC
This sequence comes from Apium graveolens, assembly GCF_009905375.1. Taxonomy (NCBI): domain Eukaryota; kingdom Viridiplantae; phylum Streptophyta; class Magnoliopsida; order Apiales; family Apiaceae; genus Apium; species Apium graveolens. The sequence continues at coordinate 207,393,240 of NC_133652.1, read as the reverse complement.
AAAATATAGTTTTTACAGTGGGTTAATGAGTATATTCAATTAGTATTGTGTTGCATGTTATTATGAATATTCGTTTTATGAATGAGTACTTGAAAATGTGGTTTAAGTGTTAGTCTTGCTACCTTGTTTGTATAAATGGGTCATGGTGCATTAGAGTATGAATGATCTCCACCACGTGTTAGTAGGATAGATGAGAGTTTTTGGTTATCAATTATGCTTGGTTAAATATTAGGTTCATGGTTTATAAGTGGGAGTTAAGGAGAAAGAGATAGTGTAAGGTTTAATTTTTTTCCAGAATGTTGCACTAGTTTGTAGGAGAGTTTTGAATGGGCATTCGTTGGGCATTGGGAGGCCCAATCCACCAGAAGTTAGGACTTGACCTATAGTCGATCCCAGAAGCTTTAAATATAAGAAATCAACTCATTTAGTTAGGTGCACAAGTCGAATCATGACTTCTGGTCAGAACAGAGTCAGTTTGAGTGAGGAGCACTTTTAAGCCTAGAAAGTGGTGTCATTGGTAGGCCCTCATTAGGCCTTGCTTAGCATTGAACCTAGGGAGTTTTTGGGAGATTTTTTAGGCCATATTTCGAAGGTTTAGAGTTAAAACCAAGAGTATAAAGTGAGTTCAAATTAGGGCAGTTTGAGTGTCACTAGGACAGGGGAGAGCCATCTTTGAGAGTAGGCCCAAGGAAGCCTAGGTTGAGCCTTGGTGTCATTACAAGTGCACTAGTTATATTTAGTACCTAAGATTCCACTGTAGTAATTTGAGTATCAAACCTTGAGTGGAAGGGGTTCATTGTCACTTAGTACCATTCGGTGTCACCTAATAGTTGCACTTAGGAACACATTGTCCTTGCACTTAAATTCTTGCATTCTTAGAGATGAGGCCTGAGTTGACCATTGAGTCTAATTGTTAGTAAGAGGTAATTAGGAGGTTGGGCCATAGGTGTGGCTAAGTGAAATGGAGGTTATCTAGTAAAGGCACTTCAAACTTGGAAAGCTAGTTGGGTTGCACTAGACAAGGTAGCACTTCGAGTCAATCGTGTTGGGTGGAGTGAGATCATTCCATACTCAATAGTGCACAATGATATCAAAGTTGTATATTATGTGATTAAATGTGTGATATAATCCTAAATGATTATTTGAGCATAATAAGAGAATAGTAAAGAGTCGAATGTGTAGTTAGGCCTAAGTGCCAATATGTTTCGAAATCTTAAATCATGATGGAGTTTCTATGAGAGTGTATCTTGATGAGGTCTAATATTTTGTGTAGGCTCATGAAAAGGTAGTAACTTGCTGTCAAAGTCGATTACTGCTCCCTGTTGCTTCCACGATCAAGACGAGAGTTAGTTCAGCCTTCTTAAGGCAAGTGTTTCCCCCCTTGTCAATTCTATTTTTGTGCAAGTGTTTTTGCCTTCGCTTATCATTCTAGTGATATTTTCCTTAAATTATGTTATGCAAGTGTTCCCTTACTTTCATGATATATTGCAAGTTTCCTATGACCCTGTCAAGATATATGTTGAGAACTATTCTAAACTATTAAGATATTGCAAATATTCTGAGCCACTCCTTTGAATTACGATAGTATGCTCACAAATTGATCTCTTTTAATATTGTTGTCACCATGATATATTGTTGGAAATATTCTGATTTTAGATCGAGATTTTGCAAATGCTGTGTATACGCTTATAAAAATCCTACCCTTATAAACTATAAAACCTCATATATGATCTCTCTTGATTAACCGCTATTCTTTTCACTCTTGCACCCCCGAGTTACCAAATCCTTACATAAATCCTTGTAATCATACCCATATTTTGTCACTATAAATATCCTATATATATAAACCTCAAATATGAGACCTCTATCTTGTGGAACAACGTTATGACTCTTTTTAAATACTTTCTTCCTTGGGTATCAAACCATTGCTGACTATCCTTGAAAACCCTGCTAGTGAGAAGTCACATCATTCTGATAAGAGTTTCTTAACTCAGAATCCTTGATTTATTATTTAAACCCCTTTGTATTGATCTTTGTAAAGTTCTCCTTGGCATCAGTTTTATAAAAGTTAATTGCTCTTTAAATAAAAGAATGTTTTCTTGAGATTGGTGAACTGGACTAAGATGCAAGTCCCTTTCACACTTATTATGTTAGGCTTAAAAGTTGCCTAGGGATCCCATTAAATTGTTAAGAACCTAGTGAGGTTCAGGATTGCTTCGCGGCTGATCACCGGCTGTAATCCGTAGCGTCATAAAATGATTTTGAGCAATGATTTGGTTACAAATGTTTTGACTTGAATAATGATGCCATACACCTCAATTTTCATATATAAATTGCTATTATGTTAAATTATGTTTTATGATATACCTTACTGAGTGCCTTGCTCACTTCTTACTTTTCATTTATGTCATTCCATCTAGCAAGTATGGTTAGATTCAAGCAGACTGCTCGTAAGTCTATCGGTGGAGATGCTGAGGCTTATGTGAGAGCTCAGGTAGTATAATTGGTGTTTGTGTGAGGACTGGTAGCTTTAAATATAAGTTATAATAGTTGTAGTATGGGACTGTTCAAACCCTGAACCTTTGCGACCTTGGATTCTGTTGTTAACAGCCATTTGTAATAACTTTGTATTTATTCAGTTATATTTTGTTAGTGTAAATTTTGGGGTTGTGACAGGTCTTGGTATCAGAGCTAAGGTTTAGAGTCCCTGAATAGTCCATATAGGTTATATGATATATATATATATAGGAAATGCGAGAGTGTAAGTAGATATTATTCAAGTAAGTCGCTAATATATTCCTTCGTATATATTGTTTCTCAGAAAATGATGCATTCTTCTTCGTCCTCGGCGCCATCTGACACTATAGCATTCTCCGCGTATGCTGAATTGAGGCTCCAGTATGATAGGCTCCAAGGGAAGTATGACCGACTTATGGAGCAACTAAATGTGGCTTTCCAGGATGATACCCGGCTTAAAGAGGAACCTAAGGCGTAGTTGATTGCGAGACTCAAGTCCTTGTCAAAGTTCATTAACACTAAGCTTGGGGAAATGCCAGCACACCGTGACCGCAGCAGCCAGTACACCATCTAGATGGTAGCAGATGAACTTGAGGGCATTGTGAAGGTGCTTCAGGGAGAGCAGTGGGAAGAGATCCCGATAGCCCGAGATGCTAACGAGGAGACCTAGGTAGATGACTGTTAGGCCGAATTAGGAGCCAGACTTCCTATTTCCTTTCTAGTTGGCTACCCTTTATGTTGTTTGTATTTCTGGAACTATGTAGTTTCTATATTTCTTTTCAGAACTATGATGTCGTTCACTTTTAAAAATTCGAACCTTGATTGGTGGCGTTGTAAGATAACTTTGTTTTAATGCTTAATGCACTATCGTTTCGGTTCATTATCATTCAATTTAGCTTCGCTTTTATTATATATCAACTCATTAACTAAATCCGAATACATGTGATTCCCTTAATTTCTTGTCACCTTTGTTTTGATTGTTATACCCTTAACTACCTTGTTAAACCTGTTATATCAGAATTATATTTATGATTATCGCAATTGTTTCGAGCTTACTTATGTAATTATGTTGTCCCAATTTTTCCTATATATTCGCTTTCTTGCTTATAATTATGTATAACTTTGCTAAAATCTAGTTATCATGTGATCAAATTAACCCTGTGATAACCTAGCTTTGAAATATCTGTCATAATCATACCTTCTTGTTACAGATTTTCTTTTCAAAAATATGCCTCCTAAAAAGATAAAGCAAACCAGTACTGCTTCTGCAACCGACCCCAATATCCTTCGAATATTGGAAACTCTGCAACAACAGACTAATGCAATTGCTCAACAACAACAAACTCTTCAACAATAATTCCAACAACAATAATTTCAAAACCAAGAGAATCATGATCAACACCAACATCAACCAGATACACCCGAGCTCCCTCAATAAATTATGACTTTTAAAACTTTTCAGAATGTGAACCCTCTAGCTTTTCATGATACCACTGATCCCGTAGTAGCCAACACTTGGATAAGAGAAATGGAGAGATATTTCGAATTGGTTCAACTAGGGGAAGTACAGAAGACCATCTATACCGCATATTTCTTGAAAGGGGAAGCAATTTATTGGTGTGATTTAGTCAAAGCTTTGGAAGAAGTTCAATCGGTTACTCGGACTAGGTTTAAGGAGTTATTTTTGGAAAAATATTACCCCCGGTTTATGCAGAAACAGATGGAGATGAAATTTCTGGAATTGAAATAGGGGAGTATGACAGTCTTGGAATATGAGAAGAAGTTTACCGAATTGTCAAGATTTGTGACTAAGTATGTAATTACTGATGAAGAGAAGGCTCAGAGGTTTCAACAAGGGCTTGAATATTGGATTCGAGATAGATTGTCGATGTTTGAGATTGGTACCTACGCTGGGGTAGTCCAGAAGGCAACATTAATTGAAAGTAATGGAGCGCAATCTATAAAGGAAAGAGATGTTAAGAAGAGTAAAGTATTTCATCAGAAGGAAAGGGTGGAATCGGGGTACCAGCAAGATAGAAACGTGAAGAGAATTGGATTCCAGAAATGTTGGAATGCACAGAAGATAGGGGGAGTGAATAAGAGACAAGATAATAAAGGAAACCATCAGCTGAATCAGGGTCAAGCAAACGATGACAAACAACCAAGGGTCGAATGTAGGCATTGTGGGAAAAAACATCCAACAAGCTCAACATGACATGTTATCGATGTAATCAGAAGGGACATTTGGCCAATAAGTGTAAAGTGCAGAAACCTGGAGTAACATGCTACAAGTGCGGAAAAGTTGCACATATCGCCAAGGAGTGCAAGTCCATTGGATTAATCAAGAGCATGATGAATATAGCCAGCACCAGCACCGCAACACCAGCACCGCAGCACCACCAGAAATATTGGCGTTACCTTCACCACCTGCAGAGACTCCACAAGCATCAGAAAGGACTTTTAATCTAAAGATGAAGGATGATGTTCAGAATTCTGAGGTTATAGCAGGTAAGCTTTTGATAAATAGTGTTGAAGCTAAAGTATTGATTGATTAAGGAGCTACGAAGTCTTTTATATCAGAAACTTTTGCTAATAGATTAAACTGTGATAAGAAGGATATGAGTGAAGTGATGAACATAGTCAATTTTTCCCTCAATCTGAGATTGACATCTCTGGGCATAAGTTTTCAGTCGAGTTGATACTTTTCAAGTTAGGGAAGTTTGATATAGTATTAGAAATGGATTGGTTAGGAAAGAATAATGCTCAGATAGATTTTAGATCTAAGAAGGTCTATCTTTGAGCAAAAAATGGGAGTAAGGTGATATTTAAGGGCCAGAAGCAAGAGCAGCTATTTTTCACCGCTATTCAAGACAGCAAGCTACTTAGGAAAGGATGTGAAGCATATTTAGCCTATGTAGTAGATTCAGAGAAGGAAGTTCCTAGCATGGAGAAGATTCCAGTAGTAAGAGAGTTCCCCGATGTGATTCTAGAGGAATTACCAGGACTATTACCAGATCGACAGATTGAGTTTAAGATTAATCTTGCCCCAGGCACTGAACCCGTTTTAAAAGCACCTTATAGAATGGCACCGGAAGAGATGAAGGAGTTAGCGAGTCAGATAGAAGAACTTTTGGATAAAGGAGTCATAAGGCCCCGTACGTCTCCATGGGGAGCACCAGTTCTTTTCGTAAAGAAGAAAGGCGGAGGCATGAAATTCTATATCGACTATCGGGAGTTGAATAAAATGACGATTAAGAATCGGTATCTGTTGCCGAGAATAGTATTGAGTGGCATTTATGACACTTTATAATGCTCTAATAAGCTTTGGATTGGTGCATTTGTATTCAAGTTCTTAAGTGATTTAACGTGTTTTCTAGTGTTTTTGCATTTCATGCATTAATATGTGAATCAGGTGAATTAGCATTATTTTGGTGCTAATATGGTGTCTAGGTGGTGCTGGAATACAAGCTCGTTGAAGCCGGCTCGAAACTGCAGGATAAAGAAAAAGAAAAGAAGTTATTTCTAGCAGAAGCCCAGCGTGCCCGCACTGAACAAGCGCGCGGCCGCCCCGAAGTACAGAAAGCCAGCGCGCCTGCGCTGATGAAGCACGCGGCCGCGCCGTATCGGGATAATAAAATCCTGATTCTTTTACAATTCTATTTTCTGGACTCCTGGGTTGATTGGACTACTATATATTGATAACTCAAGATCGTTTATTAAGAAGGAGACTTACCAGAGCACAAGGAGAAGACGACAAGAGACCAATAGCATAATTCAACAAAGGCGAAGACGATCTAGTTTATTCTTGTGAATCTTTGTTTTGAGTTGTAATCTTGGATGCTCGTTTCTTATTTTGTTGAACCTATAGTCTTGTTTGTACTTGGTTTAAATTATTCGTTATAAAGACTACGTTTTATATACCATGCTTTCATCAAAACCCATGTTGATGATGAGTCTGATCGTGGGCTTATCGTTATCGTGGGGTTTTAACGGATTTATTTATGGATTTCTTTAGTTAAACTGATTGATGTCTTAGTATGTGGTGATTGTATGATATCCTAGTATTGGTTGTGCATATTCATCTTATGAGCATCGCGAACTTATAAGATAGTTTGTTAATTCTTAATGAAGCGAAAGTGAACTTAAGGATTTAGAACTTCCCATGCTAGCATAGGTTCGTGTATTGTCATGCATGGTTTGTAGGTAATTTTAACCATCTTACTTGCCCTATATAATCAAGATAGATAACTTGTGCTTAAACCGTTATGTTGTCAAATTCTATAGACATATAAGGTCTCAATATAATTGGTGTCTATTCAGCTTCTATCTCCTTTGTGGATGTCTGATAGTATGGTACTCGTGTAACGAAAGTTGGCGTTTATCAGTTTCGTGTTATCCGATTAGTGTCATCACAATTGCATGTTAAGTTAAGATTAATAAGGCTATTGAATGAAGTATTTAATGAAGTTAGAATCCCATATTTGTCATACTTATTAATTCAATTAATCTTATTATCATAGTTATAATTAATAGTTTAGTTCTTAGTTATAAACAACCTCAATTATTTATCATCTTAGGATTGAATAATAACCATACATTGTTTCTTAAGTGTGTGAATTAATTAGTTAACCAATACAGTCTCTGTGGGAACGAACTAGAAAAGATTTATACTACTTGCAAACTCATATACTTGCGTGTATTATTAGCTCGTGTTTAGCGACTAACAAGTTTTTGGTGCCGCTGCTGGGGACTGCAGTGTTAATTGATAGTTTATGTGCTTTCCATCAGTGGTCGTTAAAGTTCATTGACTCATACATTGTTACTTATCTGTTTCCTTGTCTTATTTCAGGTACTCTAGCGAGGGTGTATGCATACGCATTCGCGTACTCGTAAGAGAACACTGGATAAAGTCGAGGAAGAAGTTGTGATAGTTCAGAAGGAAGTTTTTGAGGAAGAAAAGAAGGTAGAAGAAGAAGAGAAAGTCGAAGAACCAGTTGTAGTAGCGATGGGAGATCAAGCAGAAAATCTGAAGGCTTTGATGGACTATTCTCAGCCGAAGATTAATGACATTCAGTCAAGCATCATCAGACCGGCCATCAGGGCTAACACTTTTGAGATCAAGTCAAGAACGATTCAGATGATACAGAACTCAGTTCAGTTTGGGGGTTCTCCTACTGAAGACCCCAACATGCACATCAGGGATTTCATCAAGATCTGCGACACTTTCAAATTTAATGATGTGACTGAAGACGCTATCAAGCTACGCCTGTTCCCATTCTCTCTAAGGGACAAGGCTAAGTGCTGGTTACACTCTCTGCCAACATGATCTATCACCACTTGGGAAGATCTTGCGTAAAATTTTTTTAATAAATTCTTCCCCATGGCGAAGACTGCTGTAATCATGAATGCTCTTACCCAGTTTGCTCAGCAAATAGGGGAATCTCTATGTGAGGCTTGGGATCGATATAAGGAAATGCTAAGGAAGTGCCCACACCATGGCATGCCTGATTGGATGATTATTAATTTCTTCTAGAATGGATTGGGTGTGACTTCTAGACCCATGCTTGATGTAGTATAAGGAGGAGCCTTATGGGCTTAGAGCTACGATGAAGCTTATAAACATATTGAACTGATGGCTGCTAATGAGTACCAGAATCCTTCCCAGAGACTGACTCAGGGAAAAGTCACAGGAATTCTGGAGTTAGATGTAGCAACTGCCATCGCTACCCAACTTGAGGCTTTGACGATGAAGGTGGACACTTTGGTTAATTATGGAGTTAATCAAATCGCTAGTGTCTGTGAGCTTTGTGCTGGTGCCCACGAGACTGATCAGTGCGCAATTTCTAGTGAATCAGATCAGTTTGTGAGCAACTTCCAGCGATCGCAGCAACCAGTGCCAACCACCTATCATCCCAACAACTGCAATCATCCTAATTTCAGCTGGAGCAACACTCAGAATGCGGTTCAACAGCCTTACCAGCAATATCCAGCTAAGCAGTACAACCCCCCTGGTTTTCCGCAACCAAAGTATGTACCAAGACATCAACTCCAGCTGCAACAAGCCAATGAAAAATCTGAATTAGAGGAGTTAAAGCTTATGTGCAAGAGTCAAGCCAATCCTATCAAGACCTTGGAAAATCAAATTGGGAAAATTACCAATGCCTTGCTAAATCGTCAACCCGGTACACTACCTAGTGATACTGAAATGCCAGGAAAGAGGAAAGCTAAGGAGCAGGTAAATGCAATCACTTTAAGGTCTGGAAAGGTTGTGAAACCCGAACAAACTCAAGAGTTGACTGAAGAAGTTGGTGCTGAGAAAGAAGTAGTGCAATAGGACAAAGAAGTGGAACCAAGGAAGACTACTATTGAGCACACTCCGCCTGAGGGTAATACAAGGGAGAAACAGATCTATCCTCCACCGCCCTTTCCTAAGCGGCTGCAGAAGAAAAAACTGGACAAACAGTTTGAGAAGTTTCTGGAGGTATTCAAGAAACTTCATATCAACATATCTTTCGCCTAGGCTCTCGAGCAGATGCCTAGTTGTGCAAAGTTTATGAAAGGTATTCTCTCTCGGAAGGTAAAGCTCGATGATTTAGAGACAGTCGCTCTCACGGAGGAATGCAGTGTTGTGCTGCAACAGAAGTTTCCTCCAAAGCTTAAAGATCCAGGAAGCTTCACTATTCCATGTACTATTGGAAAAGTGTCTTTTGACAGATGCTTATGTGACTTGGGAGCTAGCATCAATCTGATGCCTTTGTCAATTTTCAAGCAGTTAGATTTACCTGATCCGAAACTGACTTATATGACCTTGCAATTGGCCGACCGTTCTATTACATATCTGCGAGGTATTGTGGAGGATATCTTGGTCAAGGTTGGTAAACTCATCTTTCCTGCTGATTTTGTAATTCTTGATTTCGAGGAGGATAGGAAGATTTCCATAATCTTGGGAAGACCTTTCCTGGAAACTGGCTGAACCTTGACAGATGTGCAGAAGGGTGAGCTCACCATGCGAGTTTTGGATCAAGATGTCACTTTTAATGTGTTTAATGCTATAAAATTCCCTACTGATAATGAGGAGTGCTTAAAAGTGGAGTTGGTCGACTCGGTGGTCACATCAGAACTTGATCAATTGCTAAGATCTGATGCCTTAGAAAAAGCCTTATTGGGGAATTCAGATAGTGAAGATGACGAAGGGGAAGAACAATTGAAATATTTGAATGCTTCTCCCTGGAAAAGGAAAATTGATATGCCTTTTGAATCTCTTGGAATGGAGGAATTGAACAAAGCTCCTAAACTCCTCAAGCCTTCTATTGAGGAAGCTCCCACTCTTGAGCTTAAGTCTTTACCTAAACATTTGAGGTATAAATTTTTAGGTGATGCATCTACTCTGCCTGTTATTATTGCATCTGACCTTTTAGGTAGTGATGAGGAAAAGCTTTTGAGGATTCTGAGAGAGTTTAAGTCGGCAATCGGATGGACTGTAGCAGATATCAAGGGAATCAGCCCATCTTACTGTATGCATAAAATTCTGCTAGAGGAAGGTAGCAAACCTACGGTCGAGCAGCAAAGAAGACTTAATACTATCATGAAGGAAGTAGTGAAGAAAGAAATTCTTAAGTGGCTAGATGTAGGGATTATCTACCCTATCTCTGACAGTTCATGGGTAAGCCCGGTTCAATGTGTGCCAAAGAAAGGTGGAATTACGTGGTAGCAAATGAGAAGAATGAGCTTATTCCTACAAGGACAGTCACGGGGTGGAGAGTTTGCATGGACTACAGGAAGCTAACCAAAGCCACTAGGAAGGATCACTTCCCTTTGCCCTTCATTGATCAGATGCTGGATAGTTTGGCCGGTCATGAGTACTATTGTCTTCTGGATGGCTATTCGGGTTACAATCAGATTTGTATCGCTCCAGAAGATCAGGAGAAAACTACCTTCACTTGTCCATTTGGTACTTTTGCCTTCAGACGAGTTTCTTTTGGTCTGTGTGGTGCGCCAACATATTTCAGAGATGTATGATGGCCATCTTTTTTGACATGATTGGTCAGAATGTGGAGGTGTTCATGGATGACTTCTCAGTCTTTGGCGATTCTTTTGATGAATGCTTGCAAAGGCTGGGACATGTTCTCAAGAGGTGTGTTGAGACCAATCTGTTTCTCAATTGGGAAAAATGTCACTTCATGGTGCGATAGGGCATCATTCTCGGGCACAAAGTTTCTAGTAAGGGTCTTGAGGTGGATAAAGCCAAGGTGGGAGTCATTGAAAATCTTCCTCCACCCATTTTTGTTAAGGGAATTCATAGTTTTCTTGGTCATGTGGGTTTCTACAGGCGTTTCATCAAAGACTTCTCGAAAATTTCAAAGTCTTTGTGCAATCTGTTAGAGAAAGATGTTCCTTTCAAGTTTGAGGACTAGTGCCTTGCAGCTTTTGAGACATTTAAGAAAAGTCTAATCACAACACCGGTCATAACTGCACCTGATTTGAATGAGCCTTTTGAGATGATGTGTGATGCAAGCGATTACGTAGTTGGAGCAGTTCTCGAGCAAAGGAAGAACAACATATTTCATATGGTCTACTATGCTAGTAAGACCCTAAATGGTGCCCAACTGAATTATATTACTACGGAGAAAGAGCTTTTGGCTATTGTCTATGGTTTTGAGAAATTTCGATCTTATCTACTTGGGACTAAGGTGACAGTTTTCACTAATCACGCCGCAATTCGATATCTTGTCTCAAAAAAGGACTCGAAGCCTAGATTGATTAGATGGGTTCTTTTGCTCCAAGAATTTAAACTAGAGATCAAGGACAGAAAGGGAACTGAAAATCAAGTCGCTGACCATCTCTCGCGTTTAGAAAATCCTAATGCTACTTCATTGGATAAGACATTGATAAATAAGTCTTTTCCCAACGAGTAATTATTTGGAGTGCAAGAAGAAGAACCGTGGTTTGCAGACATTGTGAACTACCTTGTGAGTAATATCATGCCTCCCGACTTATCTTATGCTCAAAGGAAGAAGTTTCTACATGAGGTGAAGTGGTATATATGGGATGAGCCGTTTCTCTTTCGCCAAGGAGCTGACCAAATCATCAGGAGATGTATTCCTTACAGTTAAATGGGGGGGGGGGATCTTACGAGATTGCCACTCAACGGCTTATGGAGGACATTATGGTGGAGAAAAGACAACAGCTCGTGTTCTTCAAGCAGGTTTTTTTTGGTCGACGTTGTTTAAAGATGCTCATCAGTTCGTTTTGAAATGTGATCAATGTCAACGTGTGGGTAATATGTCTAAGAGGGATGAGATGCCTCTTAATGTGCTTCTAGAGGTTGAGGTCTTCGATGTTTGGGGAATTGACTTCATGGGGCCATTTGTCTCATCTTGTAACAATCAGTATATCTTGTTGGCGGTTGATTATGTGTCAAAATGGATTGAATTCAAGGCATTGCCAACGAACGATGCGAAAGTGGTATTTAATTTTCTTCACAAGCAGATATTCTCAAGGTTTGAAACTCCAAGAGTCATAATCAGTGATGAAGGATCGCATTTTTGTAATCGCAAGTTCACTGCTATGATAAAAAGGTATAATGTGAATCATCACATTACTACGGCTTATCATCCTCAGATGAATGGTCAAGCTGAGGTATCTAACAGAGAGATCAAGCGCATTTTGGAGAAAGTGGTGTGTCCATCAAGGAAGGATTGGTCTTTGAAGCTTGATAAAGCTGTTTGGGCGTATAGAACAACATATAAGACTCCATTGGGAATGTCTCCATTTCAGTTGGTTTATGGTAAGGGATGTCATTTGCCTGTGGAGCTCGAGCATAAGGCATATTAGGCTTTGAAGAAGTTGAATCTGGAATAACCCGGATCTAGAGTGGTTTTCTTGGGTAGATTTTTATAATTTTGGGTATTTTGAGCTTTATACTGGTTGTTTAGATACGGATATGTTCTAAGGTTCTTGATCCGGGTCCTACTTTGCTTCCTGTTCCCGGGTTGGTTCTGGTTCTGGGATGGTGGGTGTTTAAGGGGTTGCTTTTGTTTTCGGAATATGTGATCCGGATCGTTGATGTTTTTCCGGGTTGGTCTTGCATTAGCGGTCCAGATCGTTAGGTTATGGTAAAACTAACATAACGTCCTTGATCTAGACCGCTTAACAAAAACTTAAAAATCGTAGGACTCCAGACTAACTTACCTTGGTTTTAATAGGTATATGGTCTGGATCAAGAGGCTTCCCAGAAGAGCTTTTAACTGTTACCCGGGTTTTTCTAGCGAGGAGAGTGATCCGGATTCGACCGAGAGGACGCAGATCTGGGTAGAGATGGGTAAGAAGGCCTCTCCTTCCACTGAGATAATCTCGAAGTTTAGGTACAAAAAGCTCCCAGAGAATTCGGTCCCCTTCACACCCGAGGGCTACTGGACCGACGTGAAGTGTAATAACCCCAAAATTTTTGAACTTTTAGTAACCCTTATGAATAGTGTTTTGCTGATTATGCTGAATAAGAAAACTTTCCATGCCACACTATGTAGGGGTTCTTTTATTGTTATTCTGAGATCTTATTAGTACTCTGTATGGTATATAAGTGTATGTAAAGATCGTCAGAATCCAAATTCGAACACTTTGATTTTTCCCGAAAATCCACCAGATACCGAAAGAATTGAGTATAAGGGAACGGGATAAAAAGGATTTAAATTCAAGGATTATAAGAGAGGATCATAAAAGGAATATAATGTATTGAGAAAGGTTAAGGGAACCCAAGTAATAAGATCCCGGGTATGATCCCTCAAACGATAAACAAAAACGAAAGTTAAGCGAACCGTATAACAGATCAGCGGTCATTAGCCAAGTAATTAGGAGCTAATCAAAGAGGTTAGTGAGGATGATGTCATCAAACCAATAAGAAGAGGACAAGCATGGGAAGATGACATAAGAATGATGACCTAAGCATGACCAAAAAGGAAGGAAGGTTGGTTGATTATAAACCACACAAAATTCACCATGGTTAAAAGGTAATAAATCAAGACAAAAGTGGATCAACCAGGCCAAACAAATCAAAAAACACAAAAACAAAGTTGACTCTCATTATTCAAGAGAAGCTCTCGGCTTTTCTTGCTTTTCAAAGAGAAAAATTTCAAAATCCAAGATCCAACCATTGTTAAATTGCAAGGTAATTATCCAAGGTTCCTTATGATTAGTTATGGCTATCCTAGGAGTTTAAGCTCCAAATTCCTTCACAATCTCTTTCAATAAATCATTTAAGAAGAGAGTGAATAGTGTTTTCAAGAAATTTAAATTGTTTGATCTTGTGTTTTTGGTTAGATTAAGCTTTGGTAAGGACTTTCAAGGGTGATTCCAAGCTCCTTAGTTACTCTTACTCACCAAGGAAGGTATAATCTCTTAACCTAGCATTGTTATTGAATATTAAGAGCTTATTATGAGTAGGATAGTTCATGAGAAGCATGGTGATTGAATATGTAGAGATTAGTTGGTTTTGTGATATTTTTGGAGTTGTAAATCTTGGTTATTAGTTAATGAACTTAAGAATAGTTTTAGTTCATGTTTGAGAATAATATAAATTGGAAAACTTGAGGTGTTGGGGCTGTTGTAGTGATGTATGTATGGAGTTTGGTTGTATGGTTGAATTGTGATTGATTTGTGGTTGATTTGGAGTAGGATAAAATTTGGTAATCACGTAAACATAGCCGTCGTAATGCCCGATTTACTTTAGACTATTTTTGTTCTTAACATCACGACCCATGAACTCACTGTTAGGTTTTGACCATTGTCATTATTAGATAGTTCATGTTATGAGCTTCGTTTTGATATGTGGCTCGCTTGAATCCGATGTACGGTTTAGGAGAAACGACCGTTTTAAGTAACGGCGTTTCGTGACCGAACCCTTACCCCTCGCCTTGCTTTGAAACCTTGCTTAAGGACTTTAAATGACTAATTGGGGTATGAAACAATTATGTTAAGTGGATTAGGCAGTTGGTAGGGTACTCGCGAAAGAATCGCCTTAAAACCCTTAATGGTTAATTTATTAAAAATGGTGGAGCCGAGGGTACTCGCGCGACTTAAGTGAATCGTTAAGCACAAATGCGAACGTTAGGGTCTAATTGGTTAAAGTATAGATTCATAAGCGACTTTGGTTTAATTCCAACTTATATGTTGTTTATAGGTTACCAGACTCATCCCAAGCCATTTATCACCCCCAGTCGCTCAGGCAAGTTTTCTACCCGTTATACTGTTGTTGTGATGTATATATGTATATGCATTATCTTGTGATAGATGCATGTTGGTTAATTAGAAAATTTTGCGATATATTAAAGCATGCTGATATGGTATATATATGCATGTCTGTTTCGTAATCTGGTTATCTATCTGTTGATTTTAATGCTTATAGTTGCATAATACCTATGCTAGAGATAAGCAGTAGTTGCGTATACCCTTAGTATAGGGGACCCAAAGGTGAACATTTTCTAAAACCCGGGAGTCGATGTTCCCGAGTATAATATATATATATATTTATATATATATATAGAGTTTTCAAAACTATTAATCGAATAAGGTTTATTCGATAACTTTATTTTATTAATGAATATTATTTTGAATATTCATTCGAGGACATATGACTCCGTTTATTTTATTAATGAATATTATTTTGAATATTCATTCGAGGACATATGACTCCGTTTATTTTATTAATGAATATAATTTTGAATATTCATTCGAGGACATATGACTCCGTTTATTTTATTAATGAATATTATTTTGAATATTCATTCGAGGTCATATGACTCCGTTTATTTTATTAATGAATATTATTTTGAATATTTATTTGAGGACATATGACTCCGTTTATTTTATTAATTAATATTATTTTGAATATTCATTCGAGGACATATGACTCCATTTATTTTATTTAATGAATATTATTATTTGAATATTAATTCGAGGACTTATGACTCCGATTATTTACTAATTATTATTCTTTATTTTATTAAAGAATAATGTGTCGATAATCAAACTCACTTTTGATTATTCAAATAAAGATAGTACTTTCGAATAAGTATATCTTTGGTTATTTAATATTTATTTCAAGTATAAGTTTTAAAACTTCTACTTCAATTATATTTATAAAGATTATTCTTTATGGGAATATTATTTAAATAATAATATTCAAATATTTTCTAATATATTGGGACTGATTTATTTTATTAAATCAGCATCACTCCAAACATTTTTAAAAATGTTTTCGAGTCTTCAAAATGATTTTAAAGGTTAGGGCGGATCCCAAAACTCATTTTTATATTTAAGATCCTCGTTTCGAAGGGGATTTAAATACTCGCTCAAAACCTGAGAGATCCGGCTCTGTGGTGTATTTTATATTCGCAACAAGGTTGCTATTCTGATAAAAGAGTTTTTGATTACTTACCCAACACTCGGGAAGTAAAATTCTTGGAACAAGTTAATCCATTAACAGGCATCGCCTGGGAAATATCGGTGAGTTTTCCTTTCCAACTAGATACGACTTCTTGGTGGAGCCGTATCAACAAGTTTCTACTTGGGGAAAGTGGGGACGAGCTTTACATTTCAGGGTCATGGATTTCATCTGAACTAGGAGTGGCGTAAGTGGTCGAGTAGCGCCGGCCCAACCTTATTATATTGGAGCAAATGGCCCGGAAGTTCCGCTAAGATGGTCCATTCCTTAGGAGTCCAGTGTTCGGTTGACAAGTAAATCCGACAGGTTCTCCTCTACATGTAGAAAATGGTGGGGTTGCACTACTACGACTGATCATCGTAAGTGGTCTTCCTGGCGCGGCAAACTCCCGTAATGAGTTCATCATCCAATTGGATATTTCTGCAACACTACCCAGAGCATTTCGATAGAAAGGCTACGGTTGGGCGATTGTTAAGTGTTGGCAGGGTCAAGCTTTGAAAATGATGTTTGCATCAAATGAAGTATCTCGTAACTTCATTTTATTTTGATGATATTTTAAAGATTGATTATATACAAGTTTTGTCTTGTAGCTTAATCTATGGGATGAACTAATTATAACTTGAACGGTGGTAGTTCAAGTAGTATTCGGAAAAGCTATAAGTATATTGGAGTATCTTGTAACTTCATCTTTTGAACTTATATCTAGTAAATGATTATCTTATGCATGTCAAAGATTTTCAGGAAAAAAAAATGTTGAGACAAGGGTAGATATATGAGATCACCTTGCAACGATATTTTTATACAGTTATAAACTAGAGCCATGTGTGTATTATGCATGGCAGAGTATTCAAAGATTTTGAAAAGTATATATGTATATACTGAATATTTTGCGACTTGGTCGCGTTAAGATATCAGCTTGGTTCATTTATTCTTGGCCAAGACTTTCATGAGTACTATGAGAATGCTCATATATTGTTAATTATTATACATATTATTTCAGTGGGCTTGTTGCTCACCCTTGCTTTCTTCTTTCATCACACAACAACAGATAGAAAAGATGAACAGGAC